>NC_087154.1:21012026-21017026 GCF_035594125.1 Scylla paramamosain
CTCCTCTTCCTGCCCCAATCTCACCAAGCTAAAGACAGAACCACAACAACCTCTTCTTGAAACAAACTTAAAAAAAAAAATAAAAAAAACATTCACACATTCCCTACCGTGCAACTTTCCTATCCACTTCCCTTCAATTCCACTCCGCTTCCCCTTCCTGCCTTCGTTTTCATTCCCTTCCGTACTCTCCCTCTCCTCCCAATGTCCCACCGTCACTCAAAATTCGTCTCGCTAAAACAACCAAGGAATATATATTTTGGTTCCCGCAAGAGGTTTTGATCGACTCGGTGGTGGGAAAATGTTGATGGATGGCTGGATGATGTGCGAGAGAGAGAGAGAGAGAGAGAGAGAGAGAGAGAGAGAGAGAGAGAGAGAGAGAGAGAGAGAGAGAGAGAGAGAGAGAGAGAGAAACACCTACGGAAAGTCACATGAAATAATAACATCGACAACAGCAACACCAGCAACAACAAAGCCAACAACAACAACAGGTGAACAAACACAGACAAACAATCACAAACACAAAAGGACAGACAAGAACAGACACACGTACAGACGGACACAGGTACCACTTCCAAATCGATTACATAACAAAGCTAAACACCCGGCAAGGAATCACGCGATGGCCAGAAATACCTGCTAGTTAGTGAACACACACACACACACACACACACACACACACACACACACACACACACACACACACACACAAGTGACCTTCGACATGTAAATTAGAAGGTTCAAACAGTCAGATTAAATTGACACAAACGAAGTTAAATGAGGGAGGTAACTAGAGAGAGAGAGAGAGAGAGAGAGAGAGAGAGAGAGAGAGAGAGAGAGAGAGAGAGAGAGAGAGAGAGAGAGAGAGAGAGAGAGAGAGAGAGAGAGAGAGAGAGAGAGAGAGAGAGAGAGAGAGAGAGAGAGAGAGAGAGAGAGAGAGAGAGAGAGAGAGAGAGAGAGAGAGATAGGCACAGACAGACAGACAGATAGACAGATACACCTAAAATACACAAACAGACAGACAAAATTAATGTGGAGAAGGTGGAGGAGGAGGAGGAATACAAAGGAATACAAAGGAAAGCCAAACAGGAGGAGGAGGAGGAGGAGGAGGAGGAGGAGGAGGAAGAGGAGGAGGAGGAAGAGATCATGGTAATAAACATAACAAAACAATAAATAATGACTTTAATGTCTTCATAAAGTTAGCCAATATAATCTAGAAACCCTTTTTTACCGACCGTTTCTCTCTCTCTCTCTCTCTCTCTCTCTCTCTCTCTCTCTCTCTCTCTCTCTCTCTCTCTCTCTCTCTCTTGCTTTGTTACAGTGAAATACACATGACAAAAAATAATCATACCAATTCAAATAAGATCTCATCAACGTTTAACATAAAAAAAGAAACACACAAAGAAAGCAAACTCAGAAAATTAAAAACAAACCAAAGTCATACAGCCAGTCATGACTACAATACGCACACAACTAAGCATACAAATGAAGAAAATACGAAGAAAAGGAGTAAAAATAACATGAACATTGTAGTGTGTGACCATTGTGTGTGTGTGTGTGTGTGTGTGTGTGTGTGTGTGTGTGTGTGTGTGTGTGTGTGTGTGTGTGTGTGTGTGTGTGTGTGTGTGTGTGTGTGTGTGTGTGTGTGTGTGTGTGTGTGTGTGTGTGTGTGTGACTCACGGGCAGGCGACACCAGGAGACAGCAGACATTAAGATATTAAACAAACATTTTTCTACTGTAAGCATTACGTGTGGGTAGGTGGCTGCACGTGAGGTGGTGGTGGTGGTGGTGGTGGTGGAAAGGAACGATAGGGGAGGTAAGGCAAGAAAGGACTGCCAGATGGGGAGGTAGAACAATAACAACAACAACAACAACAACATCAATGGAAGGATGAGGAAAACTAAGAATTGAACGGCGAGAAAACAAGAAAGAAAGCAGAGGAAGAAGAGAATGGTTGATGGGTGTTAAAAAAAAATAATAAAATAAAAAATAAAATGAAAACTCATACAAAACTATCTCACCCCTGAATAAACCTATTAACCATAACAAAAATCAAACACATAAAAAAAAATTTTACTGAAACTCCCACATTAATTTAAGAGCATTTCCCCTTCCACTTTACCCTTTCCTCCACACACACACACACACACACACACACACACACACACACACACACACACACACACACAAGAACTACACAACCACCAAACATTTCAGCGTCACCCTTCCCTCCCTTCCCTCTTCCTACTCCCGGCACACACACCTCATTTTCCACCTGACCGTTGAAATACCTGACGAATAGCAGGTGCCATCTCAACCACACCTTTCCCTCGCATTCCTGAGTCCCGCGCCGCCCACCCAGTCCCACCAGAGTGACCCAACACGCAAGCACTGTCTGCCTGAAGGGAAAGCAAGACACAAGGAAGGTAATTGAATAGGAGTTACTAGTGGTACAGAGAGAGAGAGAGAGAGAGAGAGAGAGAGAGAGAGAGAGAGAGAGAGAGAGAGAGAGAGAGAGAGAGAGAGAGAGAGAGAGAGAGAGAGAGAGAGAGTTATAAATGTACAAAGACTCAAGAAAAAGAAAGACTCAGAAAATACAAAGCGAAGAAAGCAAACACAGCTACAATAAAAAAAATGACAAAGGAGAGAAACACACACACACACACACACACACACACACACACACACACACACACACATTTCTACATTTTCGTTTTGCTTCACCATGAGTCCTTAATCAAGCCATCAAATATATCAAGATAAAGAAGACGAAAAAATACATTCATGTTTTGGAATTCCACTTATATAAATGTGACGGTACATGAGTGGCATAGGCCCATTAACCCAGCTGTAAGTGCCGAGTCAGTGGAGAGCTTTAAAACAAGATTAGATTAAGATATTAGATAGATGAAGATGAGGATTATGTACAAGTTGGTACGTTTCTTATTATACAAGGCTTGCCACGTGAAGGGCTACTGGCTGCTTACAGTTTCCAGTATTTTCTTATGTTATGTTCATGTGTGTGTGTGTGTGTGTGTGTGTGTGTGTGTGTGTGTGTGTGTGTGTGTGTGTGTGTGTGTGTGTGTGTGTGTGTGTGTGTGTGTGTGTTTAAAGACCCCTCTAACACACTTCTTGGTAAATGAGTGAAAATAAAGCGACTGGAGTAGACATAAAACAGCCATAAACTGCATGTAAATAACAGACGAAGGAAAAACAGTCACTGACTCCACACACACACACACACACACACACACACACACACACACACACACACACACACACACACACACACACACTAAGTCATAACAAAAGTGTTATAATGAACTTTACATGACCTCCTCCTCCTCCTCCTCCTCCTCCTCCTCCTCCTCCTCCTCCTCCTCCTCCTTCTCCTCCTCCTCTTCTTCCTCCTTCTCTTCAGGATCGTTACAGAGGTTTGGAAGTCGTTAAAGAAATGATTAAGAATTATATGAACACCGTTAGGAAGGAGGAGGAGGAGGAGGAGGAGGAGGAGGAGGAGGAATAAATGGGAAGGAAACGAGGTCTTTAAAGCGACTATACATCATAAACTGACAGTATAAGAGAAGGAGGAAAAGGAGGAAGTGGAGGAGGAGGGGAAGGGAAGAAAGACAGGAAAACTGGTCTTTGCAGGAATGAAGTAAGGAAAGCCGCGAGGGGCGATAAAGGGAAAGAAGAGGAGGGAAGAGGTAAGAAAAGTGCTGAGGAAGGAGCGGAGGAGAAGGAGCGAAGGAAGGAGATAAAGGAGGGAGGATGTGTGGAGAAAGTGAAGGAGAAGAAATAGAAAGTACGATAAAAGGAAATAAAGGAGGGAAGATGTGTGAAGAAAGTGGAGGAAGAGAGAAAGAGGACAAGATAATAAAAAAAAAAGGAATAAAGGAGTAAAGGAGATGACGCATGCAGATGATGTTAAGGAAAGGGAAGAAAGGGAGGAATTTAAGAATAAGTGAGAGGAAAGTAAGAGGAAGGTTTTAATTAATAGCCCTCTTAACAATACTTTCCCTTACCAAACTATGTCTATTATACTCCCTTCTTCCTTTATCCTATTCCCTCTTATCATCCCCTACAGACACCTTCATTCCTTCTTTGCCTCCTTCCTTCCTTCATTCCTTTCTTCTTTCTTCACTTCCTTACTACCTTCCCCCCTTTCCCTATAACCACACGAAGCTAGGATATCACACACACACACACACACACACACACACACACACACACACACACACACACACACACACACACACCTGCCCAATGCCTGTCATCACGGGGTCACCTGAGGGGGCATCCATCTCACCTGTCACACACCTCATTAAGCAGTTACCTGGCTCGCGAGGTTCAAATCAAACCTCATCTTCGCTATTATCCGCAGGGAAGGTAAAGACGAGAAGGAGGAGGAGGAGGAGGAGGAGGGGGAGGAGGAGGAAGGTGTTTTTCCTCTCTTTCCTCTTTCTCTTTTACGTCACCTCTTCTCCTTCTCTTCCACAATTACAATTCCTTCTTTTTCCCTCCACACTCGTCTCTCTCTCTCTCTCTCTCTCTCTCTCTCTCTCTCTCTCTTCTCCATTACCTTTCCTAATTCCTATTCCATTACCTCCTCCCTGCTGTCCACCTTTTTTCTATGGTCTTTTCTTCTATTAAGCCCAACCTGCTTCCTATTCACACCCACTCGAGTTCCTTTTGCTTTACCATAACCTGTATTAAGAAGTTATTGTAGGTCGATTGTTGCTTCAGTATTCAAGAGACTTTGGTATGTGTTCCCTGTTTCCCTTTCCTTCAGTATTCGAGGATCGTTTCTGACTTTTATTTTTGGACTGGAGCCTCTGTGTGTGTGTGTGTGTGTGTGTGTGTGTGTGTGTGTGTGTGTGTGTGTGTGTATGTTTTTTTTTTTTTTACATTTTCTTCCCCTTGGCCAGTACCCCTCTTACATAAAAAAAAGTAAATAAATGAATAAATAAATAAATCTGGTTCTCTTTCTTTTCTTCTTGTT
>NC_087154.1:21022026-21029526 GCF_035594125.1 Scylla paramamosain
TTCCCGATAGAAAGTAACGTGAAGAAGCTACGATGTAACCTAGATGGGGTTGTATGAATTAAAATAGAGTATTAAGCAAGATTTTTTTTTTTTTCATGTTCAAGCTACTCCAAACTCAAGCTACATAATTCGTTATGTCGAAGGGAAATCAGACAAGTGCCTTCATTATTCCCTAGTGGTGCTCCAAACTTTAATCAACATGTCACACACACACACACACACACACACACACACACACACACACACACACACACACACACATTTAAATCGAGTTCATAAGTCTACAGTTCGCGTTCATCCGATTTCATAAGAGGAGTAAAGTGAGGTTTTTTTTTTCTCCTCAACCCGATCTTGTTATTGTTATTGGTGTTGGTGTTGTTGTTACGCCTCTCTCTCTCTCTCTCTCTCTCTCTCTCTCTCTCTCTCTCTCTCTCTCTCTCTCTCTCTCTCTCATAACGAACGATCGATCGAAGTGAATTAGTTCAGGAGTTCGTTCCGTGTAACTTAATCTCGCCAGTTACGTCAGGTCTGTGTGTGTGTGTGTGTGTGTGTGTGTGTGTGTGTGTGTGTGTGTGTGTGTGTGTGTGTGTGTGTGTGTGTGTGTGTGTGTGTGTGTGTGTGTGTGTGTGTGTGTGTGTGTGTGTGTGTGTGACAAAACGGTCCACCAAAAGGATAATTATGGGACACGAAGACACAAAAATTAGAAGGCTGGAAATAGGACATTATAGGACACTCGAGGAGGAGGAGGAGGAGGAGGAGGAGGAGGAGGAGGAGGAGGAGGAGGAGGAGGAGGAGGAGGAGGAGGAGGAGGAGGAGGAAGGGAACGAAGAAAGTAAAACCGAGGAGGAAAGAGAATGAGAGAAATAGGACATGGGAAGGAGATAAAACAATCAGGTCAGTTAGCAAAAGAGTAAAAAAAAAGATGTTGAAAGAAAACCTGACCAAGTGACAAGACAGTGAAAGAACGAAGTAAGGAAAACAAAGGAGGAGAAAGAGAAGAAAAAACACGGAAGGAGAAACAAAGATAAAAGAAAATGTGAACTACGTCATTAGAGATATGAAAAAAAAAAAAGGGGGAACGAAAACTTAAGTAAAGCAACGAGATAAATGAAAAAAAAGAAAAACAATAGAAGATAAAATAGAGAAACAAGAAAAAAATCAAGAATGAAATTTAAAAAAGGAATGTTAGCAAAGCAAAAAATAAATAATAAAACAAGAGAATAAATGGAAAATAAATGAAAATACATGGTAGAGAAAAAGTTAAACAAAAGGAAGCATAAGGAAGAGAGGGGCGTGTGGCAGGGTGGGCATTGGGTGGGCGGGGGCAGAAGCATGACAGCCAACATTGTGCAGTGATCGTGACAGGTGGGAAAAAGCATTAATACCTCGTCCTAAGCTAACATTATCAGCTTAGTGATGTAATTATGAAGGGGCAGGACGGTGGAAGGGAGGGAGGGAGGAGTAGGAGGAGGAAAAGAAATAAATATAATGGAGAGAAAAAAGAAAGAAAGAAAGGAAGAAAAAGATGAAAAGAAAGAAAGAAAGATGGAAAGAAATAAAGGTGGAAAGAAAGAAAGGTGGAATGAAAGAAAGAAAAGAAAAAAGTGAAATGAAAAGACAGGCAGACAGACAGACACACAGAGAGAGACAGCCAAAGATACAGACAGACATATTAAAAGAAAGAAAAAAAGAAAAAAAAAAGAAAAGGAACGAAGACAAAAACAAACTAATTAACCAGGTAACGTAGAAAAAAACAAAAAAACAAAGAACATGAGAAAGAGAACAAAATAACAAATAAAAGAACACAAGAGAACAAGAAGGGAGGGAGGGAGGGAGGGAGGGAGGGAGGGAAGGAGGGAAGGGGAAAGAAAGCTTCACCTCTCCCAACACAAGTAAATCTGGGGGGAGGTGGGGGGGTGATGAGTGGAGACGGCGTGCAAACAAGAACCCTAGTTACTGTTTTAATGAGTGGGAGGAAGGGAGGGATGGAAAGAGGGAGGAAGGAAGGAAGGAAGGAAGGAAGGAAGGAAGGAAGGAAGGAAGGAAGGAAGGAAGAAAGGAAGGAAGGAAGGAAGGAAGGAAGGAAGGAAGGAAGGAAGGAAGGAAGGAAGGAAGGAAGGAAGGAAGGAAGGAAGGAAGAACTGAAAAAAAGGAAGGAATGAAGATAACAAGCACGTCATAAAAGGGAGAAGGAAGAAAGGAAAGAAGGAAGGAAGGAAGGAGAGAGAAAAAAGTAATGGATAATGAAATGAATGAATGAAGAAAAAAGGAAAAGAAATAAAACAAAGAACGAATAAAGGCAAGTAACAAAATAACAAAGGAAGGAAGGAAGCGAATGAATAAATGAAGAAATAAATAGATGAATAAAAAAAACAGCAAACAAAAACAAAATAAGGAAAGAAATAAAACAAAGAACGAATAAACCGCAAAAAAAAGTGACAAAAGAATGCAGAAAATAACGAAAAGAGTCCCGGATGAAGGTAAGAAACACGAGACAGGTGAGAGGAGCAGCAAAAAGTGTTAAATGCAGTATTCTTGATGGAGACGCAACACACACCTGTACACGGGCGGCGATGATAGAGCTTGTTATAATGCGACAAATACCCGCCTTTTACATCCACCTGGCCGTCTTACCACCTAGAAGTGTACGGGCAGGAACACGCAAGAGGGATGATGGAGTTTGTGGTAATGCGTTAGAAAATTAAAAAAAAAGTAATACAAAAAACTTAATCAACTCATCGGTCTTGATAAATATACAGAGGAACAGATATAAACATACATGAACGTGCTGTAATGATGGTGGTGGTGGTGGTGGTGGTGTGTGGGGCAACTGACATATCTATTCATCAATTTATCTTTTTGAAGGGAGGCTGGTCAAGCGCTACGAAGTGCTTAGAAAATATACATACAAATAAATACAACTTAAAAACTCTAACCTCCCTCATAAAAAAAAAAAAAAAAGTTCAGTAGCAAGACA
Source organism: Scylla paramamosain (assembly GCF_035594125.1). NCBI lineage: Eukaryota > Metazoa > Arthropoda > Malacostraca > Decapoda > Portunidae > Scylla > Scylla paramamosain. Next base: position 21,025,004 of record NC_087154.1, read on the forward strand.
CGAACTTTCTTTTTCTTTTTATCATTATTAACTTTATCAAGGACAAGAAAAAAAGAGAAAGAAAAGAGAAAGAAAGACAAGAATGAGTAAAGTACAAATGACACGAATAGAAGCAGCAACAAAACCTGAAAAAAAGAAAGAAAAGAAAAAAGAAAACAATTAAAAAAACACAAGTCACAACATTAATTAACACCAAGCAAGCAAGAGAGAGAGAGAGAGAGAGAGAGAGAGAGAGAGAGAGAGAGAGAGAGAGAGAGAGAGAGAGAGAGAGAGAGAGAGAGAGAGAGAAAGAGAAAGAGAAAGAGAGAGAGAGAGAGAGAGAGAGAGAGAGAGAGAGAGAGAGAGAGAGAGAGAGAGAGAGAGAGAGAGAGAGAGAGACCATAACCCAAAAGTACATCAGTAAAAAAAAATTATATATATATATATATATATATATATATATATATATATATATATATATATATATATATATATATATATATATATATATATATACATATATATACATATATAAAGAAAACAAAGAACTGAGCATAGTATAACGACAAAGGTCCCACAGCACAGCCTCAACACCAAGCAACAACAGACAGAGAAATATATGTCACAACCCACCCTCACACCACACCAGTAAATCACACCCCACATGAAAACCCATCCATTTAGCATTACGTCCCGAACCAGCAAGGGAAAGCAAGACATCTCTAATACACACTTCATCATTCTCAGCTACCCCACCAAACCCTCCTTTACATATGTATAACCCACCCACCTCCCACTCTTCCTTCCTTCCTTCACCATCTCTACCTTTCCCCGCGTCTTCCTCTCCTTCTTCCTTTCCCCTTCACTTCTTGCTCCTCCCCTCTGATGAACAACCCCGCCTATCCCACCCCAATCTCTCCCAATCCCCTGCTGATCCCCTTCCCATCCCCTGAGCGACCCCTGCACTGCTTCTCCCAGGCCCCTTCCAGATCCTATCCCGCCCCACCCCGCACGCCCAACCAATAACAGGACGAGACGAGGCTAAGGACAGGCAGCACGCGACGGGGCAGTGCTGAGGCTCCTCCTTCCAGCACCGCCCAGACCCGCCCTCTCCTCTCCTCCTCCTTCTCCTCCTGAAGGCGAAGGAGTGGAAAGAGGTTTGGGGGAAGAGAGAGAGAGAGAGAGAGAGAGAGAGAGAGAGAGAGAGAGAGAGAGAGAGAGAGAGAGAGAGAGAGAGAGAGAGAGAGAGAGAGAGAGAGAGAGAGAGAGAGAGAGAGAGAGAGAGAGACGAATAGGTAGCTAGTCAAATAGATAGACAGACAAACTAATAAAACACACACACACACACACACACACACACACACACACACACACACACACACACACACACACACACACACACACACACGGAAAGAAAAAAAGTAAGACAGACAAAACAGGCAGAGGAAGCATCAAGCATATGAAAAATGAAGAAGGGGAAAGAGGTACCCCATGAAGTGACCCTGAGAGGAAGAGAAGAAGGAAAGGAAGGAAAGCTCCGTCCCCACAAAAAAAAAAAGAAAAGAAATAAAAGAAAAGACAAAGAAATAAAAACGTTGGAAAAATTATCTAAACACAGTAGTAAAATATTAAACGGATAAGAACGAAAACAAGGAATAATTCAGGAAAACAGGAAAAACAGACAAGACGGAAGAAAGTAAACAAGAGCAAGGACGAGGAAAGACAGGATGACAACGAAGAGAAGGACGGATAATAAGAAGGAAACAAAAAAATGAAGACAAAATACGAAAACAATAAGGAAGATGAGGAAAAGATTTAAGGAGAAAATACTGAAAAGAATGTAGAGAAGAAAGAAGAGTGGTAAGATAGATAAAAGACGATAACGACGAAGAGAAGAATAAGAAAGGAAAAAACGAGAGGAAGAGCAAGAATAACAAGAACAAAAAACAAAACAAAAAAAATACGTAGAAAACAAATAAGAGAAACAAGAAGAAAGGAGAGTGGCAAGATGGAAAAAAAAAAGATGACCACAACGAAGAAAAAAGCATAAGAAAAAAACAAAAAGAGAGAACGAAAATAGCAGGAACAAGAACAAAAAGAACGAAAACCATGAAAACAAACAAGAGAAACAAGAACAAGAATATTAGAAAAAGGAAAGATGTCGACAACGGAGAAAATAAAGAAAAAAACAATAAGGGAAAGAGCAAAAAGAGCAGGAACAAGAACAAAAAGGAAAGAAAAACCATGAAAACAACAAGAAGAGCAAGAATATTAAAAAAAAAAAAAGTGACGCAAAAACAACAATAACAACGATAACAATAACGATGAAGACAAGGAACAAGGAAAGGGAGAAACAGAAGCAGAAAGGGAAGAGAAGCAAGATACATAAACGGAGAGCACTAAAAACACAGATAGGGACGCGAGATGTCAACGGGGAGAGAAAAATATAAAACGGAGGAGTATTAGAGAGAGAAACATTCACAGTAATTAGCCGTACCTGGCCACGGGAGGGGACGACTTACCTGGTGGCGGCACGCAGGTGTACATACACACACAGGTAGGTGCGCTGCCCCTTCACACACACACACACACACACACACACACACACACACACACACACACACCGACAGATGGAGGGATAAATACATAGATGTTTGGGCAGATAGAAAGATGGGCATACAAAAACTAATTAAATTCATGGATAGATAAATGGATAGACAGACAGACAGACAGACAGGTAGACAGATAGATAGATAGATAGATAGATAGATAGATAGATAGATAGATAGATAGATTGATTGATTGACTGATTGGTAGATAGATAGACAGATAGATAGACAGATAGACAGATAGATAGATAGATGGAAATGAAGAGACTGACTGACAGACTGATGGATTAATTGAATGATTGGATGATTGACTGATTGACAGACAGAAAATACCAGAGACAGACAGACAAACACACAGATAGGCAGATAGATAGATAGAAAAATAGATAGATAAAAAAATAGATAGATATAAATATAGACAAACCGATAGACAGATAGACAAAAAAATATATAGACAGCAACATCAAGAAAGAGGAAGACAAACACCACAAAGGAGATGCAAATATAGAACCAGAAAAAAAGGAAAAAGAATCCGACACGAAGGTCTCTGACGTAAACAGAGAATGAGACACCTTATAAAAATCCTCCACAAATAAAAGGAAATAGATAAATCCAGTCGAACCATTAACGATCTTTTTATCTATCTATCCTGAACCATCCATCATCTATTTCTTTATCTAGTTATTCATCTATATATTTCAAGTCACCTACAGTACTTTCTATTCATCTAATTATCTATCTATACATTTTCAGTCACCTACAGTACTCTCTGTTCACCTGTGTGCTTACCTACGTAGAATCGTTCACTCTACATCGCTCCAACTATCCCCAGCCATCCACTGTTTATCTATGTATTGCAATTTTCTTCATACACTTTCTATCAAAACCTGCACCACATTCCATCCTTCCATTCACTATCTCCCTTACACGACTATCCTCACTTAACTCACTACTACTACTACTACTACCACCACTACAACCACAACATTTCCCTCTTCCACTCTATCCCGTCCTCCTCTCCTCAGAACCACAACTACATTACATTCCACCCTTCATTCCCCGCCTCCATCCCTTAACGCGAGTCTCCAATCCAGTGTGACCTCAAGCCCCCAGATGACACTCCAGCGTGTACAATTAGACCACGTGATCCTTTTAATCTCCAGTGATCCATCCCCGCCTCCGTGACACTGCTGTATAACTCTCGTGCCCCGCCATGCAACCTTCCCATATAGGATGTAAGTTTGTGTGTCTCTCCCTGTGTATGCCTCTGCGTGTTTGCTAGTTACTTCGTTAGTCAGTTGGTTAGTTAGTGAGTGAAGTTGGTTAGTGAGTGAGTGAGTGAGTGAGTGAGTGAGTGAGTGAGTGAGTGAGTGAGTGAGTGTGTGAGTGAGTGAGTGTGTGAGTGAGTAAATGAGTCAGTGAAAGAGTGAGTTACTGAGTGGGTGAGTGGGTGAGTGAGTGAGTTAAATAGATACTCTGTGAATGAATAAGTAAAATTAATCAGCCACTGAAATTTCTCTCTCTCTCTCTCTCTCTCTCTCTCTCTCTCTCTCTCTCTCTCTCTCTCTCTCTCTCTCTCTCTCTCTCTCTCTTATCTTCTTTTGATAAACTGAATGTTTTTTTTTTCCAAGTTTTTGATATCTCAATAAGACCCTCGTTGCTGTGGCGTCTTAGAATCAAACAATAAATTCAATCAAAACTTTTACATCACAAATCTTAAAACCTCCTTACCACCAACTATTCTCCACAAGCAAGCCCCTTCCATCCCCCCTCCACCACCACCACCACCACCACCAGATGACTCACTCGGCACGCCCCATGACCCGCGGGAGCACTGAGGGCCGCGGGGCTTTATCCTGAAGGCGGTCACTGTTTACCTGGCTCCCCCGCCCTCTAATTAACCTCGCCCAGCCAGCTAAATGGGAAGCGAGCAGC
>NC_087154.1:21034526-21072026 GCF_035594125.1 Scylla paramamosain
TCTCTCTCTCGTCAGCTGATCATTTTCTTTGTTTCCCTCAACGAGGTGATCACGTGTCGCGTCCTCATCACCCCAGCTGAGGTCAGTAGACAAACACTGGTAGACAGACAGATACACAGACACACACAGACAGACACGCACACACACACAGGACAGCCAGGGGTACATGCCCGTATATAAGGATAACACAGACAGATGAATATATGTACAGGTATGTACACTCTTATACATACGAGTGCAGACATATAAACAGATGGACAGGTACACAAGCAGAAATAAGTGAGTGAGTGTGTGTGTGTGTGTGTGTGTGTGTGTGTGTGTGTGTGTGTGTGTGTGTGTGTGAGTGTGTGTGTGTGTGTGTGTGTGTGTATGAAAAGAGAGAGAGAGAGAGAGAGAAGAGAGAGAGAGAGAGAGAGAGAGAGAGAGAGAGAGAGAGAGAGAGAGAGAGAGAGAGAGAGAGAGAGAAAACGAAAGATAATGAAAGAAACAGACGGCATTTCACACACACACACACACACACACACACACACACACACACACACACACTGAAACACTAAATATAAATTGATTTTCGGCGAATCTGCGCGTCAGTCACTCACATACTCAATACTGAAATGGAGACGATGATTACCACTCTCCTCCTCTCTCCTCCTCTACCACCACCACCCACCTCCTCCACCACCACTAACGCCTCCACCACAATCATGGACAATAACACCAACGATAAAATCCTCCTAATGTTATTGCTACGGCTGCTGTCATCTTTCTTCTCTCTCTCTCTCTCTCTCTCTCTCCTCTCTCTCTCTCTTCTCTCTCTCCTCTCTCACTCTCTCTCTCTCTCTCTCTCTCTCTCTTCTTTGTGGAAAATGAAAGCTAACCAAGAGCTACACAGAGGATGAAAAAAGGAAGAGGAGGATGGAGGAGGAGGAGGGAGACAACGACTACGACAAAAATGAGTAGAGAGTAAAAAAAAAAGAATGAAGAAAACAACACTAACAACAACAACTACTACTACTACTACTACTACTACTACTATATGCGACAAAAGAGAAAGGAACACGTACACCTTCAAATAATAAGCTCATGACGGACATACCTGATGAAATGAGTGACGGAATTCATCAAGAACATGATTAGTGGTTATTAAATTCTTTACTTACACCACCAAAACACCACCACCACCATCACCACCACTACCAGCGTGTAATTAAGTTAGGTTAGGTTAAGTTAGACATATGTTATATTGCGAGTGTCTGTTATCTGACAATAAAATGTTTGATATTTTATTCATTTATTTATTTTTTTACTTAAACCATCACCACCACCAAGACTTATAAAACCGAAAACCCCCACCATCACCACCACCACCGACACCACCACCACTACCACTGCAATCACCACCACCACCACCACCTCCTACAAAAATCACCCTCATCACCACCATGCCCACTATCATCACCAATAACGACTTGCAACCACAGACACCATCATCACTGTAAAATTACCATTTTCTCACGATGACCACCTCCACCACCACCACCACCATCATCACCATCATCGCTATCATTATCTTCAGCACGATCTTTACGTACCATATCAATCTTCTTCTTCCTCCTCCCCCTCCTCCTGCTCCTCCTCCTCCTCGCTTCACACCAAGACATTTTTCAATTCCATGGAGACAGTGATCCCGTAACAAGGAAACAATTGGCCGCGGAAGGATTAGAGTTAAGGAGGAGGAGGAGGAGGAGGAGGAGGAGGAGGAGGAGGAGGAGGAGGAGATGGCATGAAAGACTCCTCGGTTCACCTGCTGTTTTCACTTGTTTCTGCTGTTTGTTTCTTTGTTAGTTTGGTTGATTTATTTGGCTGGTTGGTTGGTTGGTTGTTTGGTTGTTGTTGTTGTTGTTGTTGTTGTTGTTGTTGTTGTTGTTGCTGTTGTTGCTGCTGTTGTTGTTCTTAAAGGAAGACCATCACTACCACCACCACCACCACCACCACCACCACCACCACCAACATCAACAACAACAACAACAACAACAACAACAACAACAACAACAACCTCACTACACCACCAACATCAACCGGTGCTGTATATAGAATTTTATTTCCATTTACTTTAACAATTTCTTCCTTCCTTCCTTCCTTCCTTTTTTCCTTGAGGCATTACCACTATAACTGCTGATGATAGAGCACAGTAACAACAACAACACTGATGGTGATTGAATAAGTTCGCTGCCTGAGGTAGTAGGAGATTAGATAACATTTCTAACTAAACTGAATAACAATAGCAAGGCAAGTAACAGCAAGAACAAGATTGATAACAGTCTTTTTTTTTTTAATCAAAATGGAAATGAATTTTGTTACTTTTTCTTTCTTTTTTTATTATTTTCATTTGTGAGGATGGAAGGAGAACAACAAATTAGGCGTACAAGTATGAAATATACCTACCTATTTCCATCTATTATCCCCATCCATAAACCTGTCAAATCTTCTCTCTCTCTCTCTCTCTCTCTCTCTCTCTCTCTCTCTCTCTCTCTCTCTCTCTCTCTCTCTCTCTCTCTCTCTGTCTCTCTCCTTTATCAGTTTCTTTGACACATAAAAAATAATACAAAAGTAAATCAAACAAAAAGAATGAGCCATTCACCTCTCCACCTGCTCGAATACACACACACACACACACACAAACCATTATCAAGGTTGGGGAGAGAGTCACTATGCTAACAATCTCACCCCATTAGTACATAATTTGTACAATTACCCACGAAATGCGAGTCTGTTGGTGTTCGACACACATACACACACAGACACAGTGTGTAACTATGACTCCTGGAGGTCCCGGGATGGTGTCATGCCGTGACTCCCCGAGTGACGTGAAAACCCTCCTTGAGACTTAGTTACTGGGGAAGTCTGCCTCCTAGTGGCGCCCGCTGGAAACGTAGGAACAAGCCTGAAGGATTGGGCCTACGGCTAAAGTGCTTCCCCGCGAGATGAATGTGAGGCGGGGAGTTGGACAAATATTCCATCCTCCCTTCTCATAGACGTTCATAGAGTAATGGGGTTCCGCCAGGCTTCGGAGCCCAGAACAGCTTCACTGATCCGGAGTCCTTCTGCTCCTTCGAGTTCTCTATCTCGTTGGGGTGGGGGCCGTCAGGGTGATTTGCCGCGTCGGTGGGCCAAACCCACTTACCCTCGATAACGGTAGTCACTCTTGCGTTTCCGGGGTGACGGCCCGCTGGTGGGGAGGTAGCGCTCTTCCTGCCTTCAAATACCAGCGGGTTCATGGCTTTGATAATGGGGTACACGGTGCGGATGCGGTACCAGTCCCCCCCGGGTCCGAGGGGCGGGCATAGAACCTCTGTGTTTGTCCTTCGGATCAAGGGCGTCCTAGCAGAGCTCGCAGTCTGCGAACCGATGTTTCGTGCTGCGGCGGGTCTAGTAAAGCAGATAGCCAACCGCCCGGCTGAGGGTGGCGTCCTCAGACCGGAATCCTGTTGGGGGCGACTTCGGCAGGTAGGTTTCGCATCACCTGTGCCGTTGAAGACGGTAGGTGTGAGTAGTGCTGGCCCAGCCCACTATCCTGTCGTCCCCCCAAAGGGGTTGTCCTGGACGCCTGCTATCGGCTGCTTAGTCACCAAGCGCGGGTAAACGGCGGTCGGACAAAGCATGACTCGATCAAGGTAGCCCCACACACACACACACACACACACACACAGGGTCATTCACTTTCTCAATACCAGCACATAACTATCTCCCTTCTGTCGTCGTCGTCGTCGTCGTCGTCGTCGTCCTCCTCCTCCTCCTCCTCCTCCTCCTCCTCCTCCTCCTCACCTCTCATTAAGGCCAGGAGCTGCTCAGGTAACACATGTGACTAAAAGATAATACACTACACTACCGAATGAATTTTTTTTATTATCAGCTTTCACCACCTTCAACACTACAGGTAAAAATAGCATAATCCTTCAGCCAGATTCGCTTAGCTTCGTAATATTTCACGCTGGGAATCACCAAGCACTGACTAACACCTCCTCCACTCGTGCCCCGTGTAACGCTGCGTGGTAATGGCAATAAGAACAACAGTAATTACGCGCTGTGTAAATTATATTAGAGACGATAGAGTAGAGTTTAGGAAAAATGTGACTTGGTGAAAATTTTGTGTCGTGTCAGGAAAACGTAGAAGAGATTAATGGAGATGGGGAGACTTTAGAGCAATGTAAATTGGTGAACACACACACACACACACACACACACACACACACACACACACACACACACACACACACACACACACACACACACAAATTCACCATCGAGGCCAAACCAACAAATATTCAAGTGTTCCACGACTACCAATGGCGGCACTCTCCACAATAAAACATAAAACAGGTCCTCCTCCTCCTCCTCCTCCTCCTCCTCTGCATTATGGGAACTACAAGTTGGAGAGGAGCCAGACAGGCAGAGACGTAACTATTCACGTGAAGGTCGACATCCCCATGAAGACAATTGACTCTTCATTGCAGGCAACAAATGACTCGACAGAACACCCAGTACCCATGGTGAGCACCTACTGGGCATTCCAATCATGAGAAAATAGGATAGTAAAGAGATTACAAAGGGTTGGTTGACTGTAAACATTACAACTCCCCAAATACACTAAAATACTGGATTCTCACAACTCCTGTATCTCTACAAAACATCCAGTACCCATCGTGAGCACCTACAGTTAGAGCATTCCACTCATAAAATAAGAATTATATGATAAGAAAATGTGAAGACTACAAAAGGTTAGTCGACCCAAACAATGCGATTTCCCAAACACACTACAGCGCTGGGTTCCCACGACATTTGTATCTTTATAACACATGACAGATGGTTGGAAGTGAAGATACAAACACACACAAGTACACGTATTTACACGATGTTAGGTTAGGTTACACCATGTTAGGTCTGCATGTGGCAATCCCTGTACTGAACATACTCGTACTTACCTATTTCCACTCGTCATCCCCATCCATACATGTCTAACTTTCTTTTAAAGCTTCCTAATGACTCAGCACTAACAATCCAAGTGTTGAGTCAAAGAAAATGAGGTTAGCTTGGTAAAGAGATTATAGAAAACGGAAACGGAATAAAACAAAATAAATAAATAAAATTAAACTAAGATATTTTATTTTCGGCTACAGTGTAACGCCCCTCATGTGTTTCCTGGATGCTGCAGGTGGGTGTAGCTGGCTTTACTACATGCTGGTGAACACTTCCTAATGTAAAGTACTTATATCTGAGGTTGGTGAGTGTACATGTACATATGCATAACTTTCCCACAAAGAGGATGCCGATAAAAGTGTAAGCGAGCGAAACAAAAAGCTCCGGTAGAAAATGTGAAAGGTAAAGAAAGAAAGAAAGGAAAAATGAACGAAAAACGACGTTCCTAAGAAAAAAAAAAGAGGAAAAAGAGAAAAGAGAAAATCAAAGAAAGGAACAGCATTTCTGAGAAAAAAGAAAAGCAGACACAAAGGAAAAAAGGATAAAACAGAAACAAAGCAAAAAGAAGATATAAATAAAGAAAAAAAAACATTCCTAAGAAAGAAGGGTGGAAAGAAACATCCTTTAGAAAGAAAGACAGAAAGAAATACAGATAGAAGCAAAGCAAAAACCACATTCCTACATGAACTAGGAAACAAAACGCTGACCTTCACCTTGTATGCACCTCAGAGTATTACCTTGCTGGACGGTCCACTGAATAGTAAAGGTACCTGCTCCTACAACACCAGCTGCCATTTTTTCCTTGATATTTTATTTTATTCTATTCTATTTTATTTTATTTTATTTATATTTGTATTTACTTTTTTTTTTTTTTGTGGAGGAGTAGAATGAACCAGTTTCCGAATGTTGCCGTCCTCCTCCTCCTCCTCCTCCTCCTCCAGGCAGGACAAAGACCCGAGCAAGTCGTCCTGTTCGAGACACACAAATGACCTTCATAAAAAGATCATCTGTGCTTTGATGGTTCTTTTATATATTCTGGGCGTGTGGCAGTCTGACAAAAACGTGATTCCCCGGGGGAAGAGAGAGAGAGAGAGAGAGAGAGAGAGAGAGAGAGAGAGAGAGAGAGAGAGAGAGAGAGAGAGAGAGAGAGAGAGAGAGAGAGAGAGAGAGAGAGAGAGAGAGAGAGAGAGAGAGAGAGAGAGAGAGAGAGGATGCGTTACCATTATGTTATATATATTATTGCGTTCCTACTAACAGCTCATTTGCATTATCACACACACACACACACACACACACACACACACACACACAAAGTCACCTTCTCTCCTCCTCCTCCTCTTCCTCCTCCTCAGGTGTTCCCCCTCTTCCCTCCAGGAGTCAAGGGTTGGCGCGGCGCCAACACACACACACACACACACACACACACACACACACACACACACACACACACACACACACACACACACACACACACACACACACACACACACACACACATAAAACAAAAACAATACAACGAAATTACAAAAATAAAAAGAATACATTTAACTCCTATCTTTTGCGAGGATGTATACGTATTATCTGGATGGATTTCCAGCCCAGCGCTTTCTTCCTTTTAAGTCACCTTTAAGAACATAAGAACATAAGAAATAAGGGAAGCTGCAAGAAGCGACCAGGCTTACACGTGGCAGTCCTTTTGGGTCAAGCGAGCAACAAGGAAAACTAATCATATTCTATACCCTCAAACCACATGGAACGATAAGATGGAAAGCAGCAGCAGCAGCAGCAGTAGCAGCAGCAGCAGCAGCAGCAGCAGCAGCAGTACTAGTAGTAGTAGTAGTAGTAGTAGTAGTAGTAGTAGTAGTAGTAGTAGTAGTAGTAGTAGTAGTAGCAGCAGTAGTAGTAGTAGTGAAAATATAATTAATAGTTATAGCAGTAGCAGTGGATACGGTTCCATATGTTCCCCAACTCTTCATCTTTGTCAGCGTCTGCCTCACTGAGAGTGTCTTCTTTAACCTTCAACACTGCCTGGGCTTAAGGATTTCCCCGCGCCAAAAGAAATAAGGTCAACACTCTGGGCCGCGGGGAGTCATGCCACTGGGGAGATTCTTCCCCAGGTATTATAGGCTCCACCTGCCTCCCACAACCAACCGGCCATCCACGCTCCTGATTCACCTGGAGGAAGTCTTATTCACAACCATTACGCAGTCAGGTAGAGGATCCTGTCTTTATTTTCTCAAACATGTGGCTGCCTAATGTTTTTCTCCACAATCTGTTGATCTTATCGTCCTGACACGCATCAGTTACAGGCCTCCGCTGCGGTTGTGACTATCGCCAATTCCCCCCTGCGTGGCCTGCGAAGAGATACAGCCGAGTAATCCTGGTGAGTGGTGGCGGGCTGTAGCCTGGCTGGCCGTTGAGCTACACCATGCCATGTCCTCGCCGCGCTGCCTCGGCCCAAGCAATAACAGAAAGTTTCACCAGTGACAAGTCTACAGCCTTGTAAGCCACGTCCTCCCTGATGTTCTGACGTTTTACACACCTACTATTTCCTGGCTTGTCTGAGTTAAGCCCAAGTTATGTCGGCAAAACGGGTCCCTCGTCGACATCATAGTTTCAGAACGTTAACCGTGTCGTAAATAATTATTACACTGCGGCAAAAATTTCCGCCAGTGCGCCGCAGTGAGAGGGAAAGAATGTCCTGCCATCGCAGCTGCATCGCATCACGTCAGGGGACACCGCGACACCTTTCATTTTGAGTCACTGGTGTTGCAAAGGCGGCACCACAATCAACAGGCAATGCTCAGACTGAAATAAATGTTGGCGGGCCTCATAACCCTCCTTGAAAAGCATCACCACTCCCCTGCGAGAAAACATGCGTGCAGTGCACAAGTGTAAGTCGTCAAGCACAGCCTCGCACTCTCCAAGACCATGAAGGAACCTGCTGCTTACCACTTGCACACAGCGGCATTCACCCACTCTCCCAAACAGTGCCAGATGGACACGTGAACGTTTGTTCTAATCTAAGAGACAACCCACATGTTAACAAACGCATGGCATAACAACAACGCTTTTTGTCGAGCAATGTTTCTCGTGTGCTCGCCTCCCGGTGACCCGCGTTTATCCCTCGTGATTCTCTGGCGATCTGACCTGACTTGACTTTGGGCACGGCACTGGAGAGGGGATGAGGGACGAACGAACCATGGTCAATGACCTTAGGACGTCAACCCTTCCTCTTGCCCTTGCTTGCGCCACCAAACCTGTTTCCATCACAGAGCGCCGCCACACAACTATGCACCTATTCTACAGAGGATACACTGCCCCACGGCGGCACAGGCTGCAGTTGGCCACATTCCCTATTTCGATGATGGACAAGAAAACACACCTGTCACAATTGGCGCAATACCAACACAAAGAGTAACCTCCACACACGTACCACCACATACATCGAGAGGCTGTTGCTCTCTCAGGAACAAATATCTCTCGAGCAGCATTAACAAAAGGTAAAAAAAAAAAAAAACAATATATTATGAGTGCTGATTACACTTAGGAATAAATTAACTGTGTGTGTGTGTGTGTGTGTGTGTCCTCACCCTCCCACAATAATCTTATTTATATTCAACACACGTCATGTCCTCATTCACGGTTTCTCCTACACTGCGGCATCTTCCCCTCCACATACACACCCACTTCTCTCTCTCCTCACAATGCATAATCCCCTCATTTAGCGACCTTCCTTATGTATATACACTTTCTCCACCAACCTTCCTTTCAGTCTTCCTGCAACCCAAGAGGAACAAGGAAACAAATGGAGACAGCAAAAGGACAACCATACCATCAACAACTCTCAATACCTTCATACATTGACCTTCCCTGGCGTACCCAACCTGCAGTCCTCCCTCTCCTCTCCCTCCCCATGGCCCTGCCCTGAGCACCCTCCCCTGTCCCCCAGCGATGAACCTGCTCCCGCCTGGTGTCCAAGTGGTGGTGGGTCGCGAGGACGGCAAGCAGTAGTGAGCCGGGTGCTGCGGGAGGTACTTGCCTCAAACCGTCGCTAGCATGGCGCAGGTAAAGATTCCCTCGATAACCAGGCTAGGTTGTATAGCGTGTGCTTGCGATATCCTAGCGAGGGTGTAAAGCGGGTGGAGTGGTAGGACTCCCTGCCGTCCAGGGAGATGGTGTTCGGGAGTACTAAGTGCCGGGGAGGTTATTAGTGGAGTACTTCTGCCCGACAGATGATAGCTACAACTAGATTCAGAGTGGATGTGAATATCTACAGGAATGATGAGACTCCCTATGGTCTAAACCCTAGAGATGTATGATGGAGTATTAGAGACCAGGGAAATTATTATTACTGGTCGATAGGTCATAACTACCACTAGATTCTTAAGTGCATGTATGTACACATTTAAGTTGGTAACGTAAACTTGGCAAGTTAATCATTTCACTGCTAAGGTCAGTAATTACTAATATTCAGAGCACTGTAAAATAAATAAATAAATAAAAACTTTCCAGGAACAGAAAAAGAGAGGACGTTAATTTTGTCTCGTCTAGGCCACGAGCAAGTCTGTAATACGATAACGTGCATGTTTGTTCACAAACAAGTATATGTGATCGTGGGTAAGTTGTGCAGCACTAAAAGGGTCACTGCTGGGAGACGCACTACTAATATTCACTGATGTAGTGTGAATGCTACTCGTTACTTGTCTATTAGTAATATTCTCGGAGTTGTGAAGAAAAGAGTTGTGAAGAAAGAACAATGTTAAAAGGTTCATCACTCGAGATACACCATATCTCGGTTCCTTTTCATTGTCGCTAATAGAAGTAGATATAATGCAGAGCTATGAGTCTCAGCCCCCCTCCCCCTCTCAAACGTCTCGGTTTAACGGATATTAAGGTTTTAAAAGCTATTTCCATAATTACAGTGAGTTTAATAAGGATTCTTTATCCTTATCCCGAATAATCATTTGTGTGGCCTTCGGTAATAGTCCACGTCTAATGCGTTTCAAAATACGAGTCCTTACATATGACCAGCCTAAAATATTCCAATGAGTTTAACGAGGATCGGAATGGGAAAAACTACTAAAACTATAAAACCCGAATAATCATTTGGGTGGCCTTCGGTAATGGTCCAAATTTAAGACGTTTCAAAATACGACTCGCTGCGTGCGGTCAGTCAACAGCACACTACACCATCAGGAAAGTAGCAAGCATATCTGTCTCTTCTCAGGTCCAGCCAGCAGGTCCACCATCTTTCATCTCCCACCACCCCCCACTGCTCTGTATGCTGTTTGTGTTTTGTTTCCAGTACAGATCATGATGCATGCCCATGTTCACAGCTCTCTCTCTGACATCATCCTTTATAGTGAAAATCCGCCGAGTGCACATATAACTTTATTATTATTATCATTATTATTATTATTATTATTATTATTATTATTATTATTATTATTATTATTATCATCATCATCATCATCATCATCATCACCATCATCATTTTATTATTATTATTATTATTATTATTATTATTATTATTATTATTATTATTATTATTAATATTATTAATATTATTATCACAGCAGTCCAGTGGTATAGGGATTAGGTAGCCAGTCCAGACTTAAAGAGATTCCAGCTTCAAATCTCAAGCTGGGCAGAGGTAAATTAGTTGTATTATCATTATTATTATTATTATTATTATTATTATTATTATTATTATTATTATTATGATTATTTTTGTTATTATTATTATTATTTCCTTCAGCAGTGTAGCCTCTGATGGAAGGTACAGAACACAAGCTGTGACCTTACAACCCAACAAATACTGAAGGCTGCAACAGTTATGACTCCTGTGTGTGTACTTATCTAGTAGTCGTATTTACCTAATTGTGGTGTATGGAAAGTTGAGTTACTCTCATGAGATCCCATCTCTGTTCCAACTTGTCAATTTTACTTAGGAGTTATGAATACTCTTGGCATTTATAATCTCACTGTGCAGATAACTCCACACACCAATACACCAATAGGGAATAGGGAACAGAGTAGATAAAATTAGATCAGCAGAAATAATACCCTGTCCAATGATTTTTTGTTTATTTGTGGTTTCACATGGAGAGTTGCATTTTGTTCTCACAAAACATGTCATGCTTTCATGTCCTGCAGAGTCAATAATGCACACAGTAGTTAATTCTGTCAATGTATGGAGTGTCTGGATGATGTATATAGGCATTATACAGTAAAGTGAATCATGCAGACCATCCAAACCTACAAAAGACATACATATAAGGCTGGAGACACCACCTAATCCTTTATCACAATCAACAAAATGTATTACTTTTGTGTCAAACAGTTGTGGCAAGTTGTGATGATAGTGTGCATGATGACCAAAGGACACAGTATGCCGATGGAAGATACTGCAAAGTCTGCCAAAGACAGCTTGCTGACTGCAGAGCATAACAATACCATGCTCATCAAGGCACAAGATGACAGCTCTACACATTCTAATCCTCCACAAGAACATGGTACGATGCATCAAGTAGCTTTCCTCACCTACAGTAAGAATCCCCACAGTTATTTCCCTAAATACCTGACACCACTCCTCTTTTCAGGACCTTCCATTACTGAAATAACACATCACAGATTAGCATCATCAGTAAAGTATCCTGACCATGCTAGTATGCTTCCCATTGTCCGCAACAGAGGAGAAAACTGCAAAGGGCCTGGGGTATTTCCAGATCCTACAAACTGCCAGTTTTTTACATTGTGAGTACTACATGACCTCAGTTTTCATTTGCTTCTGCTAAATAATAGGACTATAAAATCATAAAAAGCTAAATAAGAATAAACACATGTATATACTTCATGCCCTATATATGTGTGTGTGTGTGTTTGTCTGCATTTTTATTTTTTTTTTTGGTAGGAGGGGCACCAGCCATAGGCAACAAAACTGCAATGAAAAAAAAAGGCCCACTGAGGTGCTAGTCCCCAAACAGTCAAAAGGGGTAGTCAAAAATTACAGGATAACTGTCTTCAAACCTCTCTCTTGAAAGAGTTCAAGTCATAGGAAAGTGGAAACACCTGCCAAAATGATAATTACTCCCAGTGAGGTCTAAAGCACTGTTCAGGGGATGCTGTGAACTTATCATTAAACCCAGCTGTGACCTCACTGAACGTTTCCCTTTGTCTCACAACACAAGGGGGCAGTCACAGCCTGCCCTCTAAAGACAACTCTCTTCCTCCACACAAAACTACAAGCACCTAATAACACACACACCCTTCACTCAAAAATTTTAAAATCATCATGGCGACTCCTACACCTGCCTCGGAGTCCCCATCTGGGGAGGGGACCATAAATGTCCCCAGGTCGGACTGCCTTTCTGTCGACGACCCTAAGTGTCTTGACACCCCCCCTCAACTTTTTCTTCATTAACTTCTGCAACATTCACAGTCTAAGATCTAATTTTCAATCTGTAGAACACCACCTCTCCTCTTCTAAACCTCATCTTCTTTTCCTCACTGAAACTCAGGTGCCTGAGGCAACTGACAGTAGCCCCTTTTCTGTTCCCTCCTACTTTCTCTATCCTCATTTTCGATCCAAAGCTGGATGCTGCATTTATGTGCGCAATGACTTAACCTGCTCTCGTGCCCACGCTCTTGAATCTTCCGAGTTTTCCACCATCTGGCTACGACTACAGAGTCACTCTCATATTAAATTTACCTGTGCTGTATACCTCTCACCTAACTCCTCTGATTATAAGAAATTCTTTGACTACTTAACTTCCAAAGTGGAGCACATTCTGACCCTCTTCCCTTTTGCAGAGAACTCCATTCTTGGAGACTTCAATGTTCACCACCAGCTTTGGCTTTCCTCTCCCTTCACTGACCATCCTGGTGAACTAGCCTACAACTTTGCTATCCTCCATGACCTAGAGCAATTGGTGCAACACCCTACTTGTATTCCTGACCGTCTTGGAGATACGCCCAACATTCTTGACCTTTTCCTGACCTCTAATCCTTCTGCTTATGCTGTCACCCTTTCTTCTCCATTGGGCTCCTCCGATCACAATCTCATATCTTTATCTTGTCCTATCGCTCCAATCCCTCCTCAGGATCACCCTAAGCGAAGGTGCCTCTGGCGTTTTGCCTCTGCTAGTTGGTGGGACCTGAGGAGGTATTTTGCTGATTTTCCTTGGAATGACTATTGCTTCCGTGTCAGAGACCCGTCTTTGTGTGCTGAGCGCATAACAGAGGTGATAGTGTCTGGCATGGAGGCATACATTCCTCTCTTTTTCTCGTCCTAAACCTTCTAAACCTTGGTTTAACACAGCTTGTTCTCGTGCTATACATGATAGAGAGGTGGCCCACAAAAGGTACTTAAGCCTTCCATCACCAGAATCTCATGCACTTTATATTTCTGCCCGGAACCATGCCAAGTCTGTTCTCCAACTAGCCAAAAACTCCTTCATTAACAGAAAATGTCAAAACCTTTCAAGATCTAACTCCCCTCGTGATTTCTGGCATCTAGCCAAAAATATCTCCAATAACTTTGCTTCTTCTTCTTTCCCTCCTCTATTTCAACCAGATGGCACCACTGCTATCACATCTATTTCTAAAGCTGAACTCTTTGCTCAAACCTTTGCTAAAAACTCTACCTTGGACGATTCTGGGCTTGTTCCTCCCTCTCCTCCACCCTCTGACTACTTCATGCCACCTATTAAAATTCTTCGCAATGATGTTTTCCATGCCCTCGCTGGCCTAAACCCTCGGAAGGCTTATGGACCTGATGGGGTCCCTCCTATTGTTCTCCGAAACTGTGCCTCCGTGCTTGCACCTTGCCTAGTCAAACTCTTTCAGCTCTGTCTGTCAACATCTACCTTTCCTTCTTGCTGGAACTTTGCCTACATTCAACCCGTTCCTAAAAAGGGTGACCGTTCTAATCCCTCAAACTACTGTCCTATTGCTTTAATTTCCTGCCTATCTAAAGTTTTTGAATCTATCCTCAACAAGAATATTCTTAAACATCTATCACTTCACAACCTTCTATCTGATCGCCAGTATGGGTTCCGTCAAGGCCGCTCTACTGGTGATCTTCTGGCTTTCCTTACTGAGTATTGGTCATCCTCTTTTAGAGATTTTGGTGAAACTTTTGCTGTTGCCTTAGACATATCAAAAGCTTTTGATAGAGTCTGGCACAAAGCTTTGATTTCCAAACTACCCACCTATGGTTTCTATCCTTCTCTCTGTAATTTCATCTCAAGTTTCCTTTCTGACCGTTCTATTGCTGCTGTGGTAGACGGTCACTGTTCTTCTCCTAAATCTATTAACAGTGGTGTTCCTCAGGGTTCTGTCCTGTCACCCACTCTCTTCTTATTATTCATTAATGATCTTCTAAACCAAACTTCTTGTCCTATCCACTCCTACGCTGATGATACCACCCTGCACTTTTCCACATCTTTTCATAGACGTCCAGCCCTTCAGGAGGTAAACATATCACGCAGGGAAGCCACAGAACGCCTGACTTCTGATCTTTCTAAAATTTCTGATTGGGGCAGAGCAAACTAGGTATTTCAATGCCTCAAAAACTCAATTCCTCCATCTATCAACTCGACACAACCTTCCAGACAACTATCCCCTTTTCTTTAATGACACTCAACTGTCCCCCTCTTCTACACTAAACATCCTCGGTCTGTCCTTTACTTATAATCTGAACTGGAAACTTCACATCTCATCTCTAGCTAAAACAGCTTCTATGAAGTTAGGTGTTCTGAGACGTCTCTGCCAGTTTTTCTCACCCCCCCAGCTGCTAACTGTCTACAAGGGCCTTATCCGTCCATGTATGGAGTATGCTTCACATTTCTGGGGGGGTTCCACTCATACTGCTCTTCTAGACAGGGTGGAATCAAAAGCTTTTCGTCTCATCAACTCCTCTCCTCTAACTGACTGTCTTCAGCCTCTCTCTCACCGCCGCAATGTTGCATATCTAGCTGTCTTCTACCGCTATTTTCATGCTAACTGCTCTTCTGATCTTGCTAACTGCATGCCTCCCCTCCTTCCGTGGCCTCGCTGCACAAGACTTTCTTCTTTCTCTCACCCCTATTCTGTCCACCTCTCTAACGCAAGAGTTAACCAGTATTCTCAATCATTCATCCCTTTCTCTGGTAAACTCTGGAACTCCCTGCCTGCTTCTGTATTTCCACCTTCCTATGACTTGAATTCCTTCAAGAAAGAGGTTTCAAGACACTTATTCATCAATTTTTGACAACTGATTTGACCCTTTTATGGGACTGGCATTTCAGTAGGCATTTTTTTTATTAGATTTTTGTTGCCCTTGGCCAGTGTCCTTCCTACATAAAAAAAAAAAAAAAATGCAGATGCAAATAATCTGGTTTATTAAAAACAGATGAAGGTTTGGTAATGCATCACATTTCCAAATACAAAAAAGAAACATGTAGGCCAATCAGTAGATAAAAGCATCAACTACAGGCAACATTTATGTGATGTTGTACCTATTAAAATTCTTCACAATGATGTTTTCCATGCCCTCCCTGCCCTAAACCCTCGGAAGGCTTATGGACCTGATGGGGTCCCTCCTATTGTTCTCCAAAACTGTACCTCCGTGCTTGCACCTTGCCTAGTCAAACTCTTTCAGCTCTGTCTGTCAGCATCTCCCTTTCCTTCTTGCTGGAAGTTCGCCTATATTCAGCCTGTTCCTAAAAAGGGTGACCGTTCTAATCCCTCAAACTACCATCCTATTGCTTTAATTTCCTGCCTGCCTAAAGTTTTTGAATCTATCCTCAACAGGAAGATTCTTAAACATCTATCACTTCACAACCTTCTATCTGATTGCCAGTATGGGCTCCGTCAAGGCCGCTCTACTGCTGATCTTCTGGCTTTCCTTACCGAGTCTTGGTCATCCTCTTTTAGAGATCTTGGTGAAACTTTTGCTGTTGCCTTGGACATATCAAAAGCTTTTGATAGAGTCTGGCACAAAGCTTTGATTTCCAAACTACCCATCTACAGTTTCTATCCTTCTCTCTGTAACTTCATCTCAAGTTTCCTTTCTGACCATTCCATTGTTGCTGTGGTAGATGGTCACTGTTCTTCTCCTAAATCTATTAACAGTGGTGTTCCTCAGGGTTCTGTCCTGTCACCCACTCTCTTCTTATTATTCATCAATGACTTTCTAAACCAAACTTCTTGTCCTATCCACTCCTATGCTGATGATACCACCCTGCACTTTTCCACGTCTTTTCATAGACGTCCAACCCTTTAGGAAGTAAACACTTCATGCAGGGAAGCCACAGAATTCCTGACTTCTGATCTCTCCAAAATTTCTGATTGGGGCAGAGCAAATTTGGTACTGTTTAATGCCTCAAAAACTCAATTCCTCCATCTATCAACTTGACACAACCTTCCAGACAACTATCTCCTCTCCTTCAATGACACTCAACTGTCCCCCTCTTCTATTCTGAGCATCCTTGGTCTGTCCTTTACTTATAATCTGAACTGGAAACTTCACATCTCATCTCTAGCTAAATCAGCTTTTATGAAGTTAGGCATTCTGAGATGTCTCCACCAGTTTTTCTCACCCAACCCCCCTGCTACTAACTCTGTACAAGGCCCTTATCCATCCATGTATGGAGTATGCTTCACATGTCTGGGGGGGGTTCCACTCATACTACTCTTCTAGACAGGGTGGAATCAAAAGCTTTTCGTCTCTAACTGACTGTCTTCAGCCTCTCTCTCATCGCCGCAATGTTGCATCTCTAGCTGTCTTCTACTGCTATTTTCATGCTAACTGCTCTTCTGATCTTGCTAACTGCATGCCTTCCCTCCTCCCGCACCCTTGCTGCACAAGACTTTCTTCTTTCTCTCACCGCTATTCTGTCCACCTCTTTAATGCAAGAATTAACTAGTATTCTCAATCATTCATCCCTTTTTCTGATAAACTCTGGAACTCCCTGCCTGCTTCTGTATTTCAACCTTCCTATGACTTGAATTCCTTCAAGAGGGAGGTTTCAAGACACTTATCCTTCAATTTTTGACTACCACTTTGGACCCTTTTCTGGGACTGGCATCTCAGTGGGCTTTTTTTTTTTTTATTGGATTTTTGTTGCCCTTGGCCAGTCTTCCTCCTACATAAAAAAAAAAAAAAGAAAACACTGCTCTGTTCATGTGTCCTCTGATGGCAAATTACAGTACCAGCGTCCATGAAGTATAGCATAAAAGTTTTGTAAAATAGGATGTTAAACTCAAAGATCTAAAGAAAGAGAATGTATAAGGATATCATTTCATAATGAATATTATAAAACTATGCATATGTACCTATATCAAGGATTTAATTGTTTTTTTTTCTTCTTCCTTTCTTTCTTTTCAAGTGTTACCCAATTTTTCCAATGGACTAAATTGTAATATTCCGTTCTTCAAATACCATCCAAAATGTAAAGATCATTTTAGAAAAATATAAAACATCTTTTTCTTCCTATTTTTAGTATGATAATTATTTATGATTATTTTATCCAGCTGCATCCATCAGTTTCAAGGTTCCCATCCATTCCTACAAACTTTAAATACCTGTGAAAAAGGCTTCCACTTCAATGCATTGATAGCCAACTGCATTAAAGGGGAGTGCTTAGAAGTGGACATTGGTCCCCCAAGCCACGATCCACCACCACCATCTCCATCTCTAACTGAGGTATGTGTACCAGGCATCTTAAATAAAAAAAAATAAAAAAAATAAAAAAAAAAAATATATATATATATATATATATATATATATATATATATATATATATATATATATATATATATATATATATATATGAGGCTCCCAGAGCCAGAGTGACATAAGCAGCCTCGTGGCTGAAATTCTTATTTTTATTGCATTGTCTTTCCCAACCTTCCTACCATGACAGGAGAAAGCACGGACATCAGAATGGACCCAGCAAAGGGATAAAATATCTATCCAAGTGAAATTATCCACAGAACCTTGCCGCACTTAAGTGATAGCTATCAGTTGCTGGGGCCAGAGAGAAGTAACTCCTTTGCCACAGCAGCGCAGGAAGAGCCAGACAATAATGCGTCATGCTGCAGGTCACTTATCACGATGGGGCACTTCCCCACTATCGCACCCACACAATTCACACTCTCCTTCCCTCCAGCCTGCTTGCTACCCTTAAATGACAGGCTGCTGTCTTAATTCTGCTTTTACATAACACGTAAGCTTTTCATTATTATGACAGACAACAGCGTAGCCACTGAGAAGTAGGCCCCTCCAGAGGAAGAAAATTGAAGAAAAATATCACTAAAAGACAAAGAAGTATGGGGGAAGCCAACATGAGCTTTGGAAGTATCAGATGATTTTATTTCTTTATATTCTCTTATCCTTTATACCGGTATATTTTAATAACGTTTATTAGTTCTTTTGTTTTAGTTCCTTCCATTTTCATTTTTTTATGTTTTTATCATTATCTTTGTGTTATTCTTAGGAAGTTCTTGTATGTCACTTACTTTTTTGCTTCATAAAATTGATAAGTTCACTTAAAAGAAGACTTTTTAATGGTTGTGATTCCCCTAGAGTACAAGGAAAATAAAACAATCTGATAGAGTAAAGGAAATAAACAATGTGTGGGTGCTAGATACAATTTTAATGTAGCTGTGTGATGTCCTTAACAAAATATCAAAGAAAAAATGCAGTCACCTATTTATTTTTTAATAATATAATTTAACTGTAACTTCATAATGTAATTCAACCAAACAGTTGTAAAGGGCATAAATTACTGAATATTTTGATACCAATCATTACTTTCTATTTCAATCCAGTGAAGAGATATCGCATTTTAAAACACGCAAAATTTGAAAGTGTTTTTCTCCATTTTTAATTTTCAGTGCTTACATCACTCTGGCTCTAGGCACCTCATTTATATATATATATATATATATATATATATATATATATATATATATATATATATATATATATATATATATATATATATATATATATATATATATATTTTCCCTAAGTGTAGCCAAAACCATCAAATCATGATATACCATCACATCTCTCCAACATTCATTAAAAACGTAAAATATATCTTCAAACGTGTAGTTTGTAAATGGCTATCTGGCACAAACCATTCAATGACTGGTTTTGCTTCTTTACATTTTCTTTTTTGCTTGCTGAAATTCACTGTCATAGTTACGAGAAGCAACTGCCTATTGATAATAATGCTCTTGTTGCCGCTGCTGCTAATTATGATGATGATGATGATGATGATGATGATGATGATGATGACGATGATGATGACAACAGCTTTATAACTGTCAATTTTAATTTCAATGTGAACAGTTTGCAGTGAGCTCTGTGACACCATTATCAACACCTAAGTAAGGTGTTACATATATACAAAGAAATTATGCAGTTGCTAATCTTCTTTCCTGATTCAAGCCACTGAGCATTATCCTGACTAATATCTTTCTCCTCCTTGGCACCTTCCTTCAGATTCCCAGTTGGTCCATTAACACCCCAGCATGGTTTGAGCAGACACCCTGGTGGTTTGAGGTGCCCCCACCCTGGTATCAAATCCCACCTTCCTGGCTAAAACCAAATGATTTGACTGAACAAATACAGGTTGAAGCAGGACCAGGTCTTGAAATTCACAAGCCAGACCAGATCATTAAAAATGTTGGAGTGCCAAACCAGTCCTCGCCTGACGGGAAAGATGCTCCCTTCTACAACGATAATAAATCACTACGGTGAGATTGTGACACTTCTGCACTAATAAAGAATTGAGGTTTACATTCATCACCTTGCATTAAGACTCTGCACAAAGGACGGGCATCTACATATAGTAGGCCATTACAGTTTGTTTTTCATGCTTACTAAGCTGCCATTAGAATAGAGGCCATCAAATCAGAAGGATAAGGTTAACAGTATATTGTAGTGCAATAATTCATCACCAATTTTGTGAACTGATCTACGACCCAACTGTGACCTCCCAGAACGTTTCCTTTTGTGTCTCACAAGACAAGGGGGGAGTCACAGCCTGCCCTCTAAGGACAACTCTCTTCCTTTATACAATGCTACATGCACCTAATGCACACACACCCTTAATTCAAAATTTATAAATAGTTTTGGTTAATCTTTTTTGGTCTTTTCCTTTGGGGACTGGTACTTCGGTAGGCCTTTTTTTTTTTTCATATAAATTTTGTTGCCCTTAGCCAGTGCCCCTTTTACATAAAAAAACATTTTAGTGGTAATGGGCTCCTAATTATGACAGAGAATATATATATGCACACAGTGCTAAATGTGAGAATATCAGCGAATTGCATCACAAGACTATAGCTCACCTAAAGAATGTTCCTTACCTTTCACAGCTTTTTTGCCTTTACTTTTTTATAACATATAAATTTTCTTAAATTGTGCAGTATGAGTCATGATACTGATGACAATTGTAGTATGTACTTATTTAAGTTAAGTATCATATATTACACGAATGTCTCTCACTTCCCCAACAGAGTCCATATTCCAATCAGCATTGTGCAACAGTGACCTGCAAGGTGCAAAGGACCCAGAGTGCCAACAATGAACTTTCATAATGAGCTCACTTTAACAAATGTGCAACCACTATTAGTTTCTTAATAATATGAGTACATTTTTCCAAAATATGTCTATTCATCTATCTATTTATCTACTTATCTGCAGGTGCAAGTGTGTGTGTGTGTGTGTGTGTGTGTGTGTGTGTGTGTGTGTGTGTGTGTGTGTGTGTGTGTGTGTGTGTGTGTGTGTGTGTGTGTGTGTGTTACCTAGTTGTAATTTACAGGGCCTGAGCTATGCTTGTGTGGTCCCATCTCCATATCTACACTTGTCTAGTTTTTCCTTAAAGTTGTGCACACTTGTTGCCAATACTACATCCTCACTGAGTTTACTCGATAATTCTATATTTCTCAATGGGAAACTGTTTTTTTTTTGTTTTTTTTTATGTTATTCAAGTACCTTCCTTTTCTTAGTCTTCTGGTGGGGCCTTCTGTGTATCTGGCATTTTCTACTTCTCTTAGCAATAGTTTCTCATTATCAATTTCTTCCACTCCATTCCACAATTTATAAATTAATATTAAATCTGTCCCCTTCTCTTCTTTGTTCCTATGTTGGCAGATTCATTTCCTTTAACCTGTCTTCATATATTAATTCCTCCAGTTCTGGAAGCATCTTCATTGCCATCCTTTGTATTCTTTCTAGTTTTTTGCATGTTTTTTCTTGTGGGGAGACCACACTGGTTCAGCACATTCTAGCTTTGGTCTAATCATCATGGTAATTACCTTTCTCATCGTTCTTTATTCGTGTAGTAGAATGCTGTTCCAATATTTCTCACCATTCTATATGTATCTCTGAATATCTTTTCTACACTCTTCTCTGACTGTTGACTATCCTGTATTATCACTCCCAGATCTTGCTCGTCTTGTACTCTTATTATTTCTTCATTTTCCATTTTATATGTCCATTTTGGTCTCTTTTCACTTTTTGCCATTTCTATTACATAACATTTTTTCACATTAGATTCCATCTCCCATTTCTTACTTCAGTCCCAGATCTTATTCAAATCTTTTTGTTGAATTTCAGTCTTTGTTGTTTCTCATGTCTTTATAATTTTGCATTGTTTGGAAAACAAACTCACGTAACTCTTTAATCCTTCAGGTATATCATTTATGTAGATCAGGAAAAGTGTGTGTGTGTGTGTGTGTGTGTGTGTGTGTGTGTGTGTGTGTGTGTGTGTGTGTGTGTGTGTGTGTGTGTGTGTGTGTGTGTGTGTGTGTGTGTGTGTGTGTGTGTGTGTGTGTGTGTGTGTGTTTGTGCATGCATGTGTATGTGTGCACAAGATTACTAGCCTTTATCAAACTTTAAAATTATTGGAATAAATTATTTCATAAAAAAATGTTTTTAGCTTCTCCCAAATCACTACTTTCATCCTGTTCCATGAGTGATCACCACACACTTGTACATGTGAGGAGGCAGTATTCTCTGAATAACATCACACATGATTATGTAGAATTCTATATAATTTCTAGCAAGATCACTATTGCAAATGTGTGTGTGAATGTACACATACAAACACATGCACACACACACAGCCATCACCTTGCATTATACAAGTATCTATACATCTTGACCCACCCACTCACATTGTCTGTTATTCTGAATCCATGCTTAACAAACCCATAATTGGTTAAAAATTAATGGAAGAGCATATCAAATTTTCTGTTACAAAGTTCAAGGATCAAACTCCAAAACTCATCTTTTAAAAGTACAATGTTATAACCTCTTGGCTAAAGTTGACATTAACCCCGACCACTTACCTACTCAGGATCATACACACATCATCCATGGGATAGCAATAAAGCAATAAACAACATCATAGATTGTGCATCATGAAGAATCAAAGTCCTGGACAGATTTCTGAGTCTTAACATTTACAAGGATTCTGGAATTTCCTCTTCCCACTACCAAGCAGCCTGATATCCATGGGAGAGGAGGGACATCAATTAAAAACAAACATCATTCTTACCTTGAATGGCAGACTGGATACATCTCTGGCCTGAAACCTTGATCTTAGTGGAGGGTCAAGAGGGTGGCCTTGGTAAGGGGGAGAGGGGAGCCCCAAAGCTATCACCCTGAAGTCCTGACTCACACGTACAAGATGCATCTGGTCCAGCTCCTCTTGAGAGTGTTCCTGTGCAGAAAACAAGTTAAAACCAACAGGCCAAGATAGGAGTTACAAATCACATTTTCTAAATGTATGTCTGTACTCTCTGAGCTTACAACTTTTGGCCTCTTGCAGTCTCTACTGGTCTTACAGGACATGGGGTTCTCCACATGAGCAAAATATTCAAAAGAAATAAGCATCAGTGTCAGTGAAAGATATAAAGATTCCAGCTGAAGAAATTCCTAGTATTGTTCCATCACCTCTTTCAGTCATCTCTAACAGCATGCTGAAAACTACAAAAATTCATATTAAAAAATTCAAATGTAGTTATCTTTACTATTCTCAAAATAATGATGGTTTCAGTGTTTCTGGGACACAGTCTATAATAAAAAGAATGAGCACATCTGCGCTTGCCACGTACCTCAAGTAATCGGTCATATCTGTGACTGGCAATCAAGAGACGCCCATCCTCAAGCTGCATTTCTCTGTTTTCAAGAAGATTATTGAGCACTGGTAGCACATTTCTCTCTGCCTTCTCTACTCCTTCCAAAACAAGGACCCTTCCTTCTACAGCTGCCCGAACTGCACTCTGTAAACCAAAGACATTGATATTCACTTAACTTAAACTCATTCCATCTCTTACTCTGTGAAACAAATTAGAGAAGTTGTAAGCCTCCATGGGAGACACCAATGTTGAGTTCTACACAAAGAATTAGTTTGACAGGAATAATAGGCAATCTTTAGAAAATCTGAATAGTATCTCCTCAGATCTTACCAATTGCTGCATCATTTATCCTTTTATTGTTTGTTCAGTACACTTGCTACTAAAACACACTATTAAGATCAACTCCTCACTATAATTCATATCCTCACTCCATAACCTCTTACCTGATCATGGTAAAAGGACGTTCCACCTCGTATCTCCCTACGCTGCTTGAGGTCAGTGTCAGTGGTGTCTCTTGTCAATGTGACAAACTCTAACTCTCTCTTTGTGAGCTCTAAGTAGGAAAGTGCCAGCTGCCTTCGTAGTGGGCCTGGAGGTCCTATTAGGAAGACGTCTTGTCCTAACTTGTCCTTCTGCAGCAGCCATCGCAGGTGTTTCAGAAAGGACTGAGGGAGACCTTGCTGTACTGCAGATATAAGGGAATATTAATGAATAATAACAATAACTAATAATAATAATAACAATAACTATTTTATCTTTATATGCTTTTTATGCTGACCAAGGTATGAAAACAAAACTATGAAGACACTAAAGACTGCTCAAAAGAAAAAAAGAAATGACAAAAGAAGAGATCCAAAAATTGAGCACTCCTTGGGATGAGGGCTGAATATATTAAGTATTGCAGCAATAGAGAAAGAATGGTAGTCATAATTTAAAAGTGATTAAATGTATGCTGCCCTTTTAACAATTCCATGAAATATACTGATCACAGTGAATTATTGACTGGTAAAGGTCTTATGCTGGCTCTGTGTGATCAATCATCTCCCAGAGGCACTTCCACTGTTCTTACACTCATTCTTTGTTTTTTCCAATACCCTGTCAAGCAGCAGGAAGCCTCATACAGCTGCTTACCTCATAAATAATTTTATTATGTGTAATTGTCTCTGCATTGACTGTTTACAAATTTATACACAAGTTAACAGACACATGTAATCTTTATAATGAAACCTTAATTTCTCCATGAAAATAACATGGCAAATAAGTTCATTAATTTACTTCCTCTTACACAGTTCCCATCACACACTTAAAAAATTACAGTTGCTTAGAAAAAATAAACACTGTTGACATTATTACATGTGCCATTAATGTGATTTTTCATACTTTATCAATTCAAATATCAATGATTAAACTACACACTTGCAAAAACATACGGCAAAATTTCTTACATGTCATATGTCTGGTATGGAACAGATCTGCACAAGATGTACTCACAGTATCCAATGGGCACAAGCTGTGGTTGATGTGGCTCCCTCAGCTGCCTGGACACATCACCAATAGTGACTTTAGAGGAGTCTGCAAGATGAAGGAACAAGATAAATACCAAAGCTTACATATATTTTTTTTTTATGTAGGAGGGACACTGGCCAAGGGCACCAAATTCCAATAAAAAATAAAGCCCACTGAGATGCCATTCCCATAAAAGGGTCCGAAGTGGTAGTCAAAAACTGAAGGATGTGTCTTGAAACTTCCCTCTTGAAGGAATTCAAGTCATAGGAAGGTGAAAATACAGAAGCTGGCAGGGAGTTCCAGAGTTTACCAGAGAAAGGGATGAATAACTGAGAATACTGGTTAACTCTTGCATTAGAGAGGTGGACATAATAGGGGTGAGAGAAAGAAGAAAGAAGAAAGCCTTGTGCAGCGAGGCCGTAGGAGGAGGGGAGGCATGCAGTTAGCAAGATCAGAAGAGCAGTTAGCATGAAAATAGCAGTAGAAGACAGCTAGAGATGCAAGACTGTGGCGATGAGAGAGAGGGTGAAGACAGTCAGTTAGAAGAGAGGAGTTGATAAGATAAAAAGCTTCTGATTCCACCATGTCTAGAAGAGCAGTATGAGTGGAACCCCCCCCCAGACATGTGAAGAATATTCCATACATGGACAGATAAGGCTCTTGTACAGAGTTAGCAGCTGGGGGGGGTGAGAAAAACCAGTGGGGATGTCTCAAGAGTGCCCAATTTCATAGAAGCTGTTTTAGCTAGAGATGAGATGTGAAATTTCCAGTTCACATTATAAGTTAAGGACAGACTGAGGATGTTCAGTGTAGAAGAGGGGGACAGTTGAGTTTCATTGAAGAAGAGGGGGACAGCTGAGTTTCACTGAAGAAGAGGGGATAGTTCTCTGGAAGGTTGTGTCGAGTTGATAGATGGAGGAATTGAGTTTTTCAGGCATTGAACAATACCAAGTTTGCTCTGCCCCAATCAGAAATTTTAAAAAGATCAGAAGTCAGACATTCTATGGCTTCCCTGTGTGAAATGTTTATTTCCTGAAATATTGGACGTCTATGAAAAGACATGGAAAAGTACAGGATGGTATCATCAGTGTAGGAGTGGATAGGACAATAAGTTTGGTTTAGGTCATTGATGAATAATAAGAAGAGAGTGGGTGACAGGACAGAACCCTGAGGAACACCACTGTTAATAGATTTAGGAGAAGAACAGTGACTGTCTACCACAGCAGCAATAGAATGGTCAGAGAGGAAACTTGAGATGAAGTTACAGAGAGAAGGATAGAAGCCGTGGGAGGGTAGTTTGGAAATCAAAGCCAAACTCTATCAAAAGCTTTTGATATATCCAAGGCAACAGTAAAAGTTTCACCAAAATCTCTAAAAGAGGATGACCAAGACTCAGTAAGGAAAGCCAGAAGATCACCAGAAGAGTGGCCTTGACAGAACCCACACTGGCGATCAGATAGAAGGCTGTGAAGTGATAGATGTTCAAGAATCTTCCTGTTGAGGATAGATTCAAAAACTTTAGATAGGCAGGAAATTAATGGAATAGAACAGTAGTCTGAGGTCACCCTGTTTAGAAACAAGCTGAATGTAAGGCAAACTTCCAGTAAGAAGGAAAGGTAGATGTTGACAGACAGAGTTGAAAGAGTTTGACTAGGCAAGGTGAAGCACAGAGGCACAGTTTCAGAGAACAATAGGAGGGACCCCATCAGGTCCATAAGCTTTACGAGGGTTTAGGCCATGGAAAACATCATTGCGAAGAATTTTAATAGGTAGCATGAAGTAGTCAGAGGGTGGAGAAGAGGGAGGAACAAGCCCTGAATCACCAAAGGTAGAGTTTTTAGCAAAGGTCTGAGTGAAGAGTTCAGCTTTAGAGATTGATATGATAGCAGTGGTGCCATCTAGTTGAAATAAAGGAGGAAAAGAAGAAGCAAAGTTATTGGAAATAATTTTGGCTAGATGCCAGAAGTCACGAGGGGAGTTAGATCTTGAGAGATTTTGACATTTTCTACTAATGAAGGAGTTTTTGGCTAGTTGGAGAACAGACTTGGCATGGTTTTGGGCAGATATATAAAGTGCATGAGATTCTGGTGATGGAAGGCTTAAGTACCTTTTGTGGGCCACCTCTCTATCATGTATAGCACAAGAACAGGCTGTGTTAAACCAAGGTTTGGAAGGTTTAGGTCGAGAAAAAAAGTGAGTAATGTGCGCCTCCATGCCAGACACTATCACCTCTGTTTTGCGCTCAGCACACAAAGACGCATCTCTGACATGGAAGCAGTAGCCATTCCAAGGAAAATCAGCAAAATACCTCCTCAGGTCCCTCCAACTAGCAGAGGCAAAACGCCAGAGGCATCTTCGCTTAGGGGGATCCTGAGCAGGGATTGAAGTGATAGGACAAGATACAGATATGAGATTGTGATCGGAGGAGCCCAACAGAGAAGAGAGGGTGACAGCATATGCAGAAGGATTAGAGCTCAGGAAAAGGTCAAGAATGTTGTGCATATCTCCAAGACGGTCAGGAATATGAGTAGGGTGTTGCACCAATTGCTCTAAGTCGTGGAGGATGGCAAAGTTGAAGGCTAGTTCACCAGGTTGTTCAGTGATGGGAGAGGAAAGCCAAAGCTGGTGGTGAACATTGAAATCTCCAAGAATGGAGATCTTTGCAAAAGGGAAGAGAGTCAGAATGTGCTCCACTTTGAAAGTTAACTAGTCAAAGAATTTCTTATAGTCAGAGGAGTTAGGTTAGAGGTATACAGCACAGATAAATTTAGTTTGAGAGTGACTCTGTAGCCATAGCCAGGTGGTGGAAAACTTGGAAGATTCAAGAGCGTGGGCATGAGAGCAGGTTAAGTCGTTGTGCACATAAACACAACATCCAGCTTTGGATTGAAAATGAGGATAGAGAAAGGAGGGAACAGAAAAGTGGCTACTGTCAGTTGCCTCAGACACCTGAGTTTCAGTGAGAAAACAAAGATGAGGTTTAGAAGAGGAGAGGTAGTATTCTACAGATTGAAAATTAGATCTTAGACTGCGAATGTTGCAGAAGTTAATGAAGAAATAGTTGAGGGGGTTGTGGAGACACTTAGGGTTGTTATCAGAAGAGCAGTTCAACCTGGGTGCATTTGTGGTCACCTCCCCAAAATGTTGAATTTTCTAGAGACAGAATACTACTATTATACTACCATCAATTTTCAACTAGAGTAAATAAGAGACACATGCAGGTAACTCCACATAAATAAGATCAACAATAGCTGGCTGCTACTTGTGTGCAAAAATTTGTAGCATTGCTGATGAGCATAGAAACAACAGTAGGGGTAAAAGTTTATCTTTCTTACCTGAGCAAAGACGAAGTGCATAATGAGAGCCGAATGTGGGACTTTGTTTTATTCCCGGAGTGGAGAGAATTCTGTTGAGTACCTGAAGCCGGCTCAGGATGATTCGCTGCTGCATCTGGAACAAGGAAGGTGTGTCACACACTGCTATAGGATAAAGGTAGTGACTTGGAAGAACAATGGAAAGACCACAGCATACCTGCAGATGGTGTGTGGGCAACAACATGAGAAGGAAGTAGATAAAAGAACACAGAATATGGACCATCCATTAGTACAGTGTCAGATATTCTGTAGTTGTAAGGTCTCACCTCTGATGATGTGTTCCTGGTGCTCTGCTTGGCCGCCACAGTGAACACCTTCCCTGGCACCTTGTCACCACCTGTCTTGGCAGTGATAATGGGTGTCTTCTTGTCACAATCTCTGCATTATTTCCCACAAATCTGGAAATACCAGGTTTTTATCACAGACATCCTTTACAAAATCCACATCAAGTTAAATATATTAATTCACATGCATGAGCACATAATGCAGCATGCACAGCCTGGCTACACCATAAGCTGCAGAGATATGGAAGGTAATGTCAATTTCTGAATGCAAGGAAATAACAAACACTAAGTGCTACTCTCTCTCTCTCTCTCTCTCTCTCTCTCTCTCTCTCTCTCTCTCTCTCTCTCTCTCTCTACTATTAACTTATGGAACTGAAAGTTGAATGCTCTATCATTTTAATCTTAAAAGTTTAATCAATGTATCTGTATACATATATCTAAATGATGGAGTCTCTTTGAAATTTATATTGACATAGAATTCTAAACTGAAGTAAAATAACACAATTTTCATTTTCTAGGAGGCAAGAGATACTGTGCTTAACCCTTAATAACACAATGCAGCAAAATCCTGCATAAACAAAAAACATGAAGGAAACCACTTTGGAGATATCAAAGGATGACTTTCTGCAAGATGGTCTGTCTCAGAGTATATAGCTATTTTTCTTTGTCTTTTAGCCCTAGGTATACTAAATAGTTTTCCCTACAGTTGAAGAGATGACCTGTCTGCAGGCTCTGCTGTCAGTTTAGGTGAATACTGTCACTGTATAAGGCAACATAAAGGAGCAGAACATGGGGAATGAGCTCCTATCTTTGTATTTTTATTCCTCACACTGAGACTTGAGACAACATTGTCTGGACCATCTCCTTTTGAAGAGGGATTTCACCCAACTGTATTGATACATCATAGAGTACAGCAACATATGTCAATGATGGCTAGGTCTGGATCTAACTATTAGTCGCTTTTGTACCGTTTCTTGAGTTAAAAACAAGTATGGAAATACCAAGAGAATGTCCCATTGCAAAAAGTGGGACACCTGCCATGTCCTGTAATCATGACACTGGGTTCAACTATATATGTCAGTAGTGTAGGAAAGCGGGACATGTGTTTGTGTGTGTATGTTACATCACAACACGCAGACTTGGCATATTTAATTCACATTGGTACATTTGTTTGAGCACAGCTAATTAGCAGTCGTTAACTGCAGATTTTGAATATGAACCTA
Organism: Scylla paramamosain; assembly: GCF_035594125.1. Classification (NCBI taxonomy): domain Eukaryota; kingdom Metazoa; phylum Arthropoda; class Malacostraca; order Decapoda; family Portunidae; genus Scylla; species Scylla paramamosain. The sequence goes on from NC_087154.1 coordinate 21,064,035, forward strand.
TATAAACTGCAAAGGCACAAACAGTCTAGCATCTGCCATTATGTGAGGATGGTGTGTGGCCTCTCCCATTTACCATTTGAAGAAGTCATTCAAAACCCATCCTCCACCTAATGGTAAGTCCAATATACATTCATGAAAATAGGTTAGGTTAGATTTGCTCAGGTCAAGTCAGATCTGGTTAGGTTAGGTCAGGTCAGGTTAGGTTAGGTCAGGTTAGGCTAGGTTAGATCAAGTTAGCCTAGATCAAGGTAGGTTAAGTTAGGTCAGATTAGCTTAGGTTAGCTTAAGTGCAACACCCTACTCATATTCCTGATCATCTTGGAGATACACCCAACATTCTTGACCTTTTCCTGACCTCTAATCCTTCTGCTTATGCTGTCACCCTCTCTTCTCCACTGGGCTCCTCCGATCACAATCTCATATCTGTATCTTGTCCTATCGCTCCAATCCCTCCTTAGCATCCCCCTAAGCAAAGATGTCTCTGCTGTTTTACCTCTGCTAGTTGGGGGGACCTGAGGAGGTATTTTGCTGATTTTCCTTGGAATGACTACTCCTTCCATGTCAGAGACCTGTCTGTGTGCCGAGCGCATAACAGAGGTGATAGCATCTGGCAAAGAGTCGTACATTCCTCACTCTTTTTCTTGACCTAAACCTTCCAAACCTTGGTTTAACATAGCTTGTTCTCGTGCTATACATGATAAAGAGGTGGCCCACTAAAAGGTACTTAAGCCTTCCATCACTAGAATCTCATGCACTTTATATTTCTGCCTAGAACCATGCCAAAAACTCCTTCATTAATAGAAAATGTCAAAATCTTTCAAGCTCTAACTCCCCTCGTGAATTCTGGCATCTAGCTAAAAAATATCTCAAATAACTTTGCTTCTTCTTCTTTCCCTCCTTTATTTCAACCAGATGGCACCACTGCTATCACATCTATCTCTAAAGCTGAACTCTTCACTCAAACCTTTACTAAAAACTCTACCTTGGACAATTCAGGGCTTGTTCCTCCCTCTTCTCCATCATCTGACTACTTCATCTTGCTAACTGCATGCCTCCCCTCCTCCCACAGCCTCAATGCATAGGACTTTCTTCTTTCTCTCATCCCTATTCTGTCCACCTCTCTAATGCAAGAGTTAACCAGTATTCTCAATCATTCATCCCTTTCTTTGGTAAACTCTGGAACTCCCTGCCAGCTTCTATATTTCCACCTTCCTATGACTTGAAATCCTTCAAGAGGTTGGTTTCAAGACACTTATCCTTCAATTTTTTACTACCGCTTTGGACCCTTTTATGGGACTGGCATCTCAGTGGGCTTTTTTTTTTATTGGATTTTTGTTGCTCTTGGCCAGTGTCCCTCCTACATAAAAAAAAAAGTTAAATCATGTTAGGGATTAGGTTAGGATACGCTAGATTAGGTTATGTTAGGTTAATTTCACTGGAGTGAATGAGGGGCTGCGTGATGTGCAGGGAGCAGTGCAGCAGACTGCAGTTGTGTTGGCCTGGTAGTGCACCATCCCTTGTTTCCATTCTTACTTCCTTTACTATAGGGAACAATATTGATTATTTAATTTTTTTTGCTTAAAATTTAATGTCTTTTTCAGTGATTTTTTTTTCAGAGCAAACCCTAGAAATGAGTGTTTTCTTTACATCTGTTACTTTGATACTGAATATAAAGAAAACATTTTTAGGGGTTAGCACAAAAAAATATCTCCTTTGAAAAAGCATATTTTGAGCAGAAATGAATTGAACTTGGTCTGAAAAACAGACCTGGTCACAATCAACATTTACCCAGCAAGGACTGCCTCCTGCAGAATAATAACCTAAGAGTGCATAATGTCTTACTATGCATGGTGAACTAAGTATGGTTAAGGGATTATAAAGTAGTGTTATATTTAGTATAGAAATACCTTTTGCAATTTAGAGAGAGGACACATTGCTGCTTCTACGTGTTGCTGAAATACCATCTGAGACTGGAAACTTCACTAACATCATTCAATTTCTCTCACCTTCACAAGCCTCCCCACTACTGCACAATTTAAGTTTGATGAGGCAAAAGATTAGTATTTAAAATGTCACACCATAACTTGCACAGTTTCAAATTGCAGTTTAACCTAAATATCACCATGCAATTAAAGTCTTCAAAACTCATACCTGGCTCTTATATCTCATTCAAAAATACATTCTTTAAAAATTCACAACTGAGAATAAAAAAAAAAAAAAAGTTTGCCTAAATAATTAATCCCATCGTCCACAGGATCAGGGGAAGCCAATGTTCAGGTGAGTGCTTAGCATGAAGAGCACGGCTGCTGTTTCTGATTACATCGTAAGAAAACATAAATCTACACGTTCCATTAGCCTACTTACATATCCTGCCTCATACCAAATCTTACGTAATCCCACATGTGAGTTATATCAACCATTCCTACGTTTTACAATAACCTTATTGTTTTTTAAACCTTCAGCAGCTGTGTCTTTCCATGTGTGTTTACCATCACCATGTACCCGTCTCAAAGCCCTGGCAAAGGGCGTACTTACGAGCCCAAGCTCGGATGATGCACCTGTGCACGCTCGTCCCTCGTCAGCTGATCATGTAAACAAACCTACAAAGCCAGAGAGAGTTCGAGAGAAACACACCAACATTTGTAGAGAAAAAAAATATACAAAAAATCACTCTAAAACATGCCTACTTTTACTAATGTTATTATCATTATTATTATCATAATAATGGGTCTCAGTGAAGCTGCTTAATGCCGAATTTTGCAGTGATCGAATACAGCGAGCGTTTCGGCACTACCTCAGTAGTTGGTATTGGAAAAAAGAAAACGGCGCTACGAGCACGTGCAGGCAAGAATGGACAAATTTTTGTTAATGAAATGAGCGAAGAAATGTCATCTTCATAGGGTGATATATATATATATATATATATATATATATATATATATATATATATATATATATATATATATATATATATATATATATATATCAACGAAAATTGTAATTAGTGCCGTAAAGGAAGGACGTATTAATTGCTAGTCCAAACGAAAATTGTTATATCGTTCTAGTAATTAGCATAAGTTTAGTTATCTGGGAGGAATAACACTGAAGTTACATCAGCGTTTTCATTTAAGGACTAGATCAGGTAATCCTTTATCCCTAACGTGCCCTCTCCAAAAGCATGGATCCCTGTTCCTTGTCCCTGATGTGCCCCTACTAACGATTTAGCATAAATAGGAACAGTAAAGGCTGATTAAGAAAGGTCCTTGGCAAAGCATTAGTCACATTTGATGAACTATCATATCAGAATTAGAATCCACTATAAATGATAGACCTTTAACTTATGTAAGCAGTAATATCTACCAGTGAACTCAGTGTCATAACCCTTTCCATCACAGTTATTAAGAAGCAGAAGACTGAAATCTTTTCCTGATCAGCATTCACTAGAAGAAATATCTGACCCATCCTATAATTCCAAAACAAAAATTTAAAGGAAAGAATTAATTATATAAATAAACTGTTTAAAAAAAATGTAGGAGGGACACTGGCCAAGGGCAACAAAAATCCAATAAAAAAAAAAGCCCCACTGAGATGCCAGTCCCAGAAAAGGATCCAAAAGAGTAGTAAAAAATTCAAGGATAAGTGTCTTGAAACCTCCCTCTTGAAGGAATTCAAGTCATAGGAAGGTGGAAATACAGAAGCAGGTAGGGAGTTCCAGAATTTACCAGAGAAAGGGATGAATGATTGAGAATACTGGTTAACTCTTGCATTAGAGAGGTGGACAGAATAGAGGTGAGAGAAAAGAGAGCTTTGTGCAGCGAGGCCGCGGGAGGAGGGGAGGCATGCAGTTAGCAAGATCAGAAGAGCAGTTAGCATGAAAATAACGGTAGAAGACAGTTAGAGATGCAACATTGCGGCGATGAGAGTGAGACTGAAGACAGTCAGTTGGAGGAGAGGAGTTGATGAGACGAAAAGCTTTTGATTCCACCCTGTCTAGAAGAGCGGTATGAGTGGAAGCCCCCCAGAAATGTGAAGCATACTGCATACCAGGGTTGCCATTTGGTATGTTTCAATACCAAGTTAGGGTAAATTTGGTATTGAAAAAAAAATCCATTTGGTATTAAAGCACCGTGACTGGTATTGGACTTAGATTTGTTATTGAAACGAAAGAAATTTGGTATTGAACTACAAAAAAAAAAAAAATAAATAAATAAATAAATAAATAAATAAATAAATAAATATATATATATATATATATATATATATATATATATATATATATATATATATATATATATATATATATATATATATATATATATATATATATATATATATATATATATATATATATATATATATATATATAATAGGGACACACACACACACACACACACACACATACATACACAGTTCAACCTTCCTAGTAAACAGCTAGTAATTAAAAGTTTAATCAATGTCTTTCATAATCTAAGTCGGAATTCAGGGTGAATTTTTACCTGTGCATCATCATCTTGTTTTCATCGTCACCCAGCAGACCCGAGACACCAGGATTAGCATTATAAGGCTACAAATAAATAGTCATTAGTTACGGCCGCGCCGACGTCCGGTTCTCACGCTTCTGTTTCGAGACGTGTAGCCTACGCGTCTCGTACAAGTCCAGCAGCGACCCTCCGGGCTCCGGCCAGCGGCCCCTGCCTGTTGGCTCTTGGCTGTGAACTGGGGAGGTGTCAGCATGTCGAAGTGGAAAGGTTCCTATGAATCTGGTCGCACTTACCACGCCGACGCCGAGTGGGAAAAAGAATTTCCATGGGTAACAAGAGCAAAAGATGGCACTCAGCAGGCATATTGCAAATTGTGCCACAAAGGTTTGCAGCCAAGAGAAGGAACACTTAAAAATCATGCAGAGTCCAAGGAACATACACAGCGTGCCTCCTCAATTAGCTTTGCCAGTACGTCCATGTTTCAGAGCTTTAAGAAAACATCATCAGATCCTGATAAACCGAAAAGAGCTGAACTGCAGCTTGCAGTAGGAATTACATGTCACTGCCCAGTTATTGCTGTAGACCACTTAAGTGAGATTGTAAAGCGCAACTGGGTTGGAAGTACTCTTGAGAACTTGAAACTACATCGTACAAAATGTTCCAAACTAATTACCCAAGTAATTTCTCCTGGTCTTGAGGAGGACTTGTTATCAAAGATTGAAACAGCTAAATATTTCTGCTTGCTTGTTGATGAGTCTACAGACGTTGCGAGTGACAAAAGTTTATGCATTTGCATAAGATTCTATAATGAGGAAAATGCTGAAATAGGAACATATTTTTTGGGACTTGCAAAAGTTGTTGAAACAACAGGTGAAACATTGTTCGAGGCTGCGAAAAAAACTTCTAGAGAAGAAGATTGATATCAAGAAATGCATTGGTTTTTCGAGTGACGGAGCATGACTGGCAATAAGAACTCTTTATGGTCAAGATTTAAAACTGAGTCACCTAGTTGTGTAAAAATGCCATGTATATGCCACAGTTTGGCATTGTGTGTGCAAAAAGGCTTCGAAAAACTACCCTCAAACTTAGGATTCATGTTGAAAGAGGTACCGAAGTGGTTCAAGAAAAGTGCTCTGAGAAGGGAAACCTATAGAATGCTCTTTGAAACTATGAATATAAATGAAGAGCGGTCAGGTATTCCTAGTCCATTTATTAAAATGTCAGAAACTCGATGGCTTGTGCGTGGCAAAGTAATTTACAACATATTAGTAAACTGGGAAGAGCTTAAAGCATACTTCAACATTGCCAAGATCGAAGGTACCCAAGATGTTCGCTACAAAGCAAGGCTGTTGTGGGACATGTTTAACGATGACCAGAACTACCTATATTTTGTGTTTGCATCTCCCATATTGACTGAGTTCGAAAGACTTAATGCACTGTTTCAATCAACAAACGCCAAGCCCTCCACATTGTTTCATGAGTTGGATATTCACTTCATTCTTTGACTCGTCGATTGTGTGATGAGAAAGACATGCCTCTACCTTTGGTAAAGATTGATTTTGGAGCAAAGTTCTTATCAGAGTGCCAGCTTCTGCTAGGTAAAGATCAAATGAAAGTAAAGAACTTGCAAAATCGCTGTCAAGAAATGCTGTTTGAACTTAGTGAACAGGTGACTTTGCGGTTACCACAAAGTCGGGACATCTATGATGGGCTCAAAAATTTTTCCCCCAGCATAGTGCTTACACACCTGAATAGGCCGTCTTACAAGGACCTACCGTTTCTCCACCTACAAGGCGAAACGGCGGAGGCTTGTGAAAATCAGTACAGAAGAATTCTGTACCACCCATGGGTAGAGGAAGACTTTTTTGGTGGCAAGATACCTGATGATGCAGTTGTATTCTGGTCGAAAATAAAGAATTACTCGAGCAATGATTGTAAACCATATGAGGAACTGGCATCATATGCATTATCATGCCTAACAACCCCAGTGAGCAGTGCGTTTGTTGAAAGAGTTTTCTCACATGCAAATGCAATAAAAACTAAAGTACGAAACAGAATGAAATTGCCCATGCTTGAATCAATACTCAGAATACGGACCACGCTGTTAATGACTGGGAAGTGCTGCAAAGATCTGTATATAAGTGACAGAATGCTTGAGAAATTTACATCAACCAAAATGTATATAGCTGCCGAGGAAACAGACGGTGGCTTGGATGCTCTTCTTGACTAACCAAGTAAGTATATACTTTATTTCAACAAAAAAATTACGAAAACATGTTTTATCATTAGTTTGGTATTGAAAAAGTGAATGTGGTATTAAAAATTGAAGTATTTGGAATTAAGTCCCTGAGTAAATCTGGCAACCCTGCTGCATACATGGACGGATAAGGCCCTTGTACAGAGTTAGCAGCTGAGGGGAGGGGGTGAGAAAAACTGGCGGAGACGTCTCAGAACGCCTAACTTCAGCCTGTGTGTACCCATAGGTACACACCTACCCATAGGTAGGTAAGAATAGGTACGAACAGACTCATTTATGTTCTCCTACTTGGCTGTTTGTTATGTCACACTATCGGCAAGAACATTTGATTTAAGGTAGCGTGATATGAATAGGCTTGAAAGAAAGTTAGAATCAAGTCAGTATATACGATTTATTTACACCAACAAAAGGAGAGTTCACTCGTTACGGGATAATGTAGTAACGTGGGAAAGTTTAGTGGTGTTACGTCTCAGATTACTGGAGAGATGTTAAGAATACGTCACTGTGTTTTGTTATCAAACAGCGACATCATATCATTTAGTTTAAAATTCTGTGCACACACTCACACAGCACCAAGTTCAGTGAGACACATGACACATGACAGGCTCCTTGGTAGCGCTGCTCCCTGTCGCACACACACAAACCCCGCTGCCAATTCTCTTGATGTCGCCTTTTGCCCTTCGTTAGGGGTCGCCTGACGCAGCCACTAGCAGCGAGCGTCACTCTACCCAAAAGCATTCCGCACTCGCTATCACTATTCGACTTCGAGAGGTGCCGCCAGCTAACATACAAAGGATGTAGACATAACATCAGCATTTGCATCAGCACCACGTGATTATAATGGCGCCTCCTGTTGTGTAAGTTGGCGATATTTCTTCAGACGAACAACAAGGAAGTGTCCTGTACTAAATGAACAAAGGATAACTTCCGTGATGTTTAACAAAGAGTCTTTTACTAACTATCCTTACCTGTGAATACATTTGGAGAAGATGGGTTTTAAAATATCCTTTATCTCTGAAGGAGTCCCATAGATGTACTCGTATAAGTGCCAAAAGAAGGCAAAATATGACCACAAGTCAATGGACCGCGGTCCAAGTGGAAACTTAGTAAAATCACCGGCCTACATGAGGGACACGACAAGTTATTAAGGGTAGCGGACGTTAAGACCTCTTTGGGGACACTCACTCGATCTGTTGCCAGACTGTACCCAATTGAAGAAAGTATGGTGGATTTAGTGCCCTTTACTAATAACGT
>NC_087154.1:21077026-21237026 GCF_035594125.1 Scylla paramamosain
AATAATAATAATAATAATAATAACAATAACAATAATAATAGATAGATAGACAGATAGATAGATAAATACATACATACATACATACATACATACATACATACATACATACGTAAGTAAATAAAAGATTTCGGGAGTTTCATCAAGCGGTAATTACGTACGTTCAGTATTATATTAAATGATATTAAAATATTATTAATTATGATATTAAAAATTATAACTATGATGAGGATGATGATCATGATAATAATAATAATAATAATAATAATAATAATAATAATAATAATAATAATAATAATAATAACTGTTACGCCCCACCGGGGGGTAACAGGGGACCGACGACTCCTTAGGAGTTGCCGTCCCCCACTGCTAACCTACGTTCTATCTGATCAGCCAATGGTATGGCATGTCTCTACCATGTCTTTTCATGTAAACACAGGCCTCTCGCCTGCATCTACTACCCTCTAACAGCTCATGTGCGCGCCCACAGGCGCGTGAGTACTTGTGTGTGGATGCATGTGGGTATGTATGTGAGTGCTTGGGTGTAGGTGCGTGTGTGTGTGTTTGGGGTGTAACAATAATAATAATAATAATAATAATAATAATAATAATAATAATATTAATAATGATAATAATAATAATATTAATAATAATAATGATAATAATAGTAATAATAATAATAATAATAATAATAATAATAATAATAATAATAATAATAATAATAACAATAATAATAATAGATAAATAAAAGCAATCTTATTAGTATGAAGCTGCTTATTTTCTTTATCATGGAGTTCCCACAATGAAGCAGCTGCGTGAAGGAATGCCATGTGCTAACTGAGCCGACAGGGCGAGCCAACTACACAGACTTGATTGTGGCACTTCATACTTGAATGAATCTTTGTAAACGAAGGATATATCTATATATTTCCTGAAGTTCACAAGATTCCAGAAGATAATCAAACTCCTGACAACACTCCACACAGTACTGGGGATGGATGACTGACTTGGAATTGGTGACTTTACTGTTCAACTGTAAGTTGCTAGGTCAGGATTGTGCATAATGACTTTCCCAGGTGGTGTGTGTGTGTGTGTGTGTGTGTGTGTGTGTGTGTGTGTGTGTGTGTTTGGAGTCACATGACAAGTTACAGTGGAAGTTTTAGTCTGTCTGTAGGCTATGTGTACAGGAAATGTCTGCTCGTTGAGTTAGGCAACGACGTAATTTTGTGCTCTGCCTCACAAGGAAACAGAAAATGTAACAGACCATTTGCATTAAATTTCTTTCCGAAAATGTTGTTATGTATTCTGAAAAATTTCCATGAAATGTTTGAAAACTCATCCAAATCATAAAATCTTACGGATGCATTTCTCTCATTTTTTTTCCAGAATTACACAAAGTTTTACAAATCGTCCATGTGTGGCTTGTATGAGTTTTCTAGGCCTATTTTAGTAATATGGGGAACCGAAATGCTAAAACACTTCTTCGTTAAGGATTTCGATCACTTTAGCGACCGAAGAGATTTCAAATTAAACTCTGGCCATCGGAGGGAGAAGATGGCCATGGAGATGGTTGCTCGCAAGAACGGCGAAGAGTGGAAGAAAATGCGGGCCATCATCTCGCCCACCTTCAGCTCGGGCAAGATCAAAAGCATGTTTCCTCTGGTGTGCGACAAGGCCGATGCTCTCGTCCAGTTCCTGATGAGACAAGCGGCACAAAACCAGCAAGTGGAGATGAAGAAGACCTTTGGCCGATACACTCTGGACACGATTGCTTCTTGCGCCTTTGGCATAGAGTGTAATTCTCTGGTTGACGAAAATGCTGAATTTCCTCGCATGGTGGAAGCTTATTTTGCTAAGAGTCCAGGCAGGGTATTTAAAATCTTATTACATAAATTCATACCAGGACTCTTCAAATTGCTTAACATTAGCATACAGTCCCCAGCAGCAGACTTTTTCATCGACGTTGTGAAGCAAGCGATAGCGGCTAGGGAGGCCGGGATGAAGCGAGGAGACTTTCTGGACCTGCTGCTGGAGGCGCGAGACAGCACCGGCGACCCCAACAGTAAATACGGTGAGGCCCATGCACAAGTGGTAACGTGGTGGTAATGGTTCACATCCTGATGTAGATCTTTCGAGAAAGTTGTCTTGGAAGTAGGCTGCTTTGTTGCAGATGTTGGGAGAAACACTTCTTCATAGCATCTTCTGAGGCTAACAAACTATTGTCGCTACAGTGCTGAACGATCTGGGTATTGTGGCGCAGTGCGTGATGTTTCTCGTCGCCGGGTACGACACCACCACCTCCTTGCTGTCATTCTCCTCTTTCTTGCTGGCCAAGCACGAGAACCAGCAGCAGCGCCTCCGAGACGAGGTGCAGCAACTGGTGAAGGAGCACGGCTGCATCACCTACCAGGGCATCATGGAGGCCAAGCTGCTCGAGGCCTACCTTCAAGGTAACCGCACTTCAAATTTATTTCATTCACAAACTGAAGTTTGAAGTGTTGTATGATTATATTGACTATAAGCAAGCAAAACAACTTATTACTGCTGCAGAGTGAACGTGTTTATTTACAGTGAAAATTAGCAATGTTGTCAGTATGATGAATGACAGGCGTTTTCTTTAAGGAAGTTCTTTCGAAGTCTTCCCCTTGATGATTTAGGCCTTTAGGGTTTTCTTGGAATAAAGAAAATGTCATGCAGTTCATCACACCAACCTATTCCATTACCACTATACAAAATTCAATCATACTAATTTGATTTCAGTTTTATTTATTCATTTATATTCTTTTTTTTTTTTCTTTTTTTTCTAGAAACTCTTCGGTTGTATCCCCCTGGCATACAGCTGGAGCGCGCCTGTACCAAGGCCTGCTCGTACGTATGGGTACCTAAACACCCGGACTGGCTGAGAATACAGATTACTTGTTTGTCGATCTTTGGTCCCTAAGTATGCAATTTACTGCACCGGAGTCGGTGACAGCAATTACAGTAAAGTTCAGTTTGGTACACTACGCGCTAATGAATTGTTCGCCGTGAGACCACAGGTGCTAGAATGCACTTAGAATGGAGAAAACAAAAGTACTATAATACTTACGAGGAAACTAGTAACTGATAGGCTTTCCCTTCTTTCTTATACACTTTTGAAGCCGTAAAGGAAGAGCCAGGTTATTTAGGGTTATTTGATTTAAATTATGCCATTTCTCCCTGATGGCCGTCCGCAGCTTCGTTATGTCAGAGATATCCCTCCTCTGCATGCGCCTCTTCATGATGGACTAGATGTTTTCAATAGGGTTCAGCTCGGGGGAATTGGGTGGTCAGTACTCCATAGTTAATCTGACGGTTGTGAAGCCATGTCAGGACGAATTTTGCCCTGTGACATGGAGCTCCATGCTGCATGAACATGGTAGTGTTGCACATTTCAAAAGACCCGGGCAAAAAGTCACACAAAAGTTCCAAATAATTGTTCTGATTCATGTTTTCATTTCTTGGCAAAAATACTAAATCTCCCACACCATGATAACTGAAGCAGGCCCACACCATCAATGAATCAGGGTGCTTTTCAGTCTGAAATATAAATTTTGTTTCAAGTGGATCACTCCCTGGTCGCCGGTACACATGCTTGCCACGGTTGCAGGACACCGTGAAGACTGCTTCGTCGCTCCATAGCACTTGCTGCCATTTTGCCATACTGCCATACATTTTGCCCACCGGAGATATTTAGTGGCAAACGCGACCCTAAGCTCTTGTTGCCTAGGGGTGGTGAGTAGTTTTTTGAGAGCGCGGCGTCTGCGGAACTCAAGGTCGTCGTGCAGGCAGCGCTGTACTGTCCTCACAGACACTTAACCGAGCAGCTGAGGGTTTTGTTCTTTTAATTCCCTCGCGGTGATTTGAGGTCAGGCATCCACTTGACGCTTCACAACATTTACTGTGTATGATGATGTTTTACGTCCTCGCCCAGCCCTCTTTTTCTGTTCTGGTGTTGCCACCCCGCCTTCCATACGAAACTTTCGTACCCACTTCTGCACACATCTCGTAACACCCACAATCCTGGCTATTTCTCTCACTGGCCTCTCTGCCTTGTGTAAAGACACAATAACTTTGATCTGATCCTTTTTCAAGTCTTTCTTGCCTTCCATTATGGAGATAAGGTGAGTTGTGTCAGGACGCATCTGCTCAAATTACTGGCGGGAAATGAGGCACTAGTTTTAAGAATGTTTTCCTAATAACTGACAAATGTCAACTGACGGTCCATGAACGGTTTTCATGGACTGCTCGTACTTTAAACGTGTTCCCAGATGCATGATAACTCCCATAAATCACTAGCGTGCCATACTAGAGGAAATTTTCATAAGTCCCTCCCGGAAATGATCTGTTGTGAAGCGGCGAACAATTCATTAGCGTGTAGTGTAGATGCTTCACTAAAATCGGCATTAATGAACAAAGATGTAAAGAATGTGAAGAACATTAACATAGTGTGTGCCTTCACAGACTACCCGGCACTGGCCTAACCCTCAAACCTGGAGACTTGGTGCAGGTACCCATCTGGTGCCTCCATCACGACCCCAACTACTGGCCCGACCCTGAGACTTTCATCCCGGACCGCTTCCTACCCGAGAACAAAGGCAACATCCATCCATTTACACACATTCCCTTCGGGATAGGACCAAGAAACTGCATAGGTGAGAACTCTTTAGGAGGGTAACACGCTCAGGCGGTGAAAACATATTTGGCTTCAATGTTAGAGTTTTATTGGACACCAGTGAGTATAGTCTTCCATTTGGTGTTTACAGCCATGCGGTTTGCTCTGATGGAAGCCAAGGTAGCACTGGCCAAGCTGTTGCTGGAAGCAGAGCTGAAGTTGGCGCCGGGCCACGAGGAGGTGACCATAATATCAAGCATTGCTTTGCGTCCTAAGGATGGTGTGATGGTGGTGTTGAAGCCACTCAAGAAATTAATTTAACCTGAGCTTCATATATCAGACAAATCTCTGACCTAACACCCACGCCGTGACGACCACCACTACTCCACCTGCAGCTTCAGACTCCCTAGAAGACGTCTCAAACACTATTTTCAGAAACTATACACCTCATAATTTTGCTCACAAACTGACTACCATTTGAAACCTTTTCTTACAGTGTCATGGGACAAAAAGTAAAAAAAAAAAATAATAATAATAATAATAAATAAATCAATCAATCAATCAAATAGGGGAAATAGAAGATAACATAATTCAGTAGTGATCATGTAAAATTATTTAGTTAAGATTGACCTAAAGGAACGACAACTCCTCTAAGTATTTTCTTTTTTATTCGTAAATAAACTTTGTATATATTTTCGAGATCAGTAAAAATTCAAGACAAGGATATTAAATGAAACTGTAATCTAGAAATTGACAAATTATATATATTTGATATGAAAACTTGGCTTGACACACATGAATACAACAGCCCTACTGACGCCAGCACTATGTGAAAACCAGAAAACCAAGGTTCCCGACTTTTGTTAAATAAGTCAGATAAAAAATCCCTTTCACAAGCTGCTATAGATTAAGTGGAAACTTGTAGGGAATGTTAATTCTGTGTAGTTATGGAGAAATTCTGAGAATATTGTTTGAGATCCAAATTTGTAAATAGACAGTGTTAGGGTCTGTCAGTATGTGGAACTGTTAGCTAAGATGTTTAAGAACAATCCCAGAGAAGAGAAGGACTATAAACTTTTAGGAATATTGCAAAAAAAATCATTAAATTCTGGCGAAGGATCTACTTTGTTATGTGAGGCGCCCTATACAAGGCCTGGCGGCAGACCGCAGGGCCCAGACGCTAAATAGACAGTTTGTTGACAGGTACGTCACGTTGTTCTGAGAATCTTATGTTGTTTATAAAACTTGTCTATATGGGAATAACCATTTGCTCCTATTATAAAGTGAATACTTGTGTCAGACGCTAAACAGACTGCTTGTTGACAGAGAGAAGAGCATTTAAATTCCCTGGCTAGATATCTATTTAGTTTTAAGGGAAATAACTTCAGGATGTAACTTAAATTCAGATTAGATAGGTAAATTATCTTGGGAGTATGTAATAGTCAACACAATAGTGATACACAACATATTTTGATGTAACACCAACTCTACTTTAGGATGCTTAATATTGAAAATTAAGGTAACCCTGGGCACACGTAAATTAACTTTTTTGTAAGTTATTTGATTATTTAAAAATTTTCTCATGAACTGATTTATGGGTATTGTCACTTTTCCTAGTATAGGGGTACCACAACTCCAAGGTAATTGAATAATCTATTAGATAAACTATTGTGTATTTAGAAAGAAGAATAATATGAGGCCTATATATATATATATATATATATATATATATATATATATATATATATATATATATATATATATATATATATATATATATATATATATATATATATATATATATATATATATATATATATATATATATATATATATATATATATAGATAGATAGATAGATAGATAGATAGATAGATAGATAGATAGATAGATAGATAGATAGATAGATAGATAGATAGATAGATACTTATTTCAAATAAAAATTAATCTTTTGTCATGGGATTTTCCAGTGCCTTATAGAACCCCAGCTAATTAATAAGAACAACACTACCATACTACACAAATAAATGTATTAGGCATAAACCCACGGCTGGTGGCAGCTACCTTTAACTTTAACAATCAAACAAACTTAAGGTGAAAACAATCAAACAAATGATGATAAATCAAAACTAAACTGAACTTTAATATCATAAGAACTGTAATATTTAAGAAAAATACCCTCAATACCCCCTCCGTAACAACAGCAGTCCTCTTTACAGTATTAGTACACCTTATGTCGACAGGGATGCACTATGTGAATGTATTTACAAGTATTAGAGGGCCCTGTAATGTAACAAATGTAAAATTAACAACATTATGTACAATACACATGTAAATATAATTAAATATGGAATATGGAAATAGCGGAAATAGAGAGATAATTTTATCCTTACACAAACCAATATCATAATGGAGGGGGAGGGCACGCTAATATCAAGCAAGGTTCCCAGAGACTGCCGTGCTAAATTGGTCCCATCATCAAAATCATTTCCGGGAACAATTTCGACAGGAATCAACACTGGTATTGAGTTATACTGGCAAATTAGTATTGCTGTGTTGCCTGTGGAATATGTTAAGATAAAAATGGAGCAAGAAAACAAGAGTAATGAGTGATAACAGAGTACCAAAACTCACTCCTGTGCGGGTGTAAAAGTCTTACCTGTCTGTTTTATATTCATATATTTCAGTGGTTCCCAACGTCTTCTAAGTTCATGCATCCTTCCGGGAGTTTTTTTGGAAATGTATGTACCGTGTTTTATATTCATATATTTTACGTATCATCAACATCGATATGGAGTCTTACTGACAAATCAATGTCACTTTGTTGTCTGTGGAATATGTTAGGTCAGAAGTGGAGCAAGCAAAGATGAGTAAGTTAAGAGACCATAACATATTTGGTACATTGATAAAACGTAAAATCTGAGTATAAAACTCGCTGACAAATCATTGTCGCTTTGTTGTCTGTGGAATATGTTAGAACAGCCTGACAGCCTAACAGCCATGCTCAAATTATGAATGGTTTTATCTTATTTTTTGCAGGCTGTGGAATATTACATTATCTTTTAACAAGACAAATGGTGTTAAAAAGCATGTAAATTACCAATAAGCATTATACGACAACATTATTGCGGTGATTAAAAGTACTCCTGTAAAATGCTACCTGGCATCATCACTCAGCTGTTTTCAAGGTTGCTCGGACTCGCTCCCCTGGCCCTCTTCCCTCACTTTGATGATGCCACGTATCATTTTACAGGAGTACTTTTAAGCACCACAGTAATGTTTTCATGTAATGCTTATCGGTAAATTACATGCTTCTTAATACCGTTTGTCTTGTTACAAGATACTGTAATATTCCACAGCCTGCAAAAAAATAAGATAAAACCATTCGTAATTTGAGCAAGTGGCACCTCCGAGGCTGCGACAATGCAACCATCTGTCCGTCACCTCATAGCCACACGCATAGTACACCCATACATTTTCAACTCCTCTGACAGGTAAAGAAAGCCTTAAAATGCATATGTGTATAGAACATTTTCTACTTAGAATTACACATTCTTTCACCTTTTCCAGTATTTGCAGAAACTTGCGTTACACCCTGTATATATATATATATATATATATATATATATATATATATATATATATATATATATATATATATATATATATATATATATATATATATATATATATATATATATATATATATATATATATATATATATATATATATATATATATATATATATGTATAATTGAGTACTAATCCCTGCAGATGGAGCCAAGATCTTAATAATTACCGATTCCTCTTCCTTACCTGTTGCTAGACAACGCAGCGTAAGTATCAATGTTCACCAGGTGTCACTACATCCCTCATGAGGGTATCTTCCTTCTTGATAAGGGGAGTCACAAGCTACAGGAGACCATGGTACCGCTCCCTGTTGAGGCGTATCCACTATCTCATGATGGTGTTTGAGTCTTCCACGCTTAACTCAAGCAAAACAGTGTGGCAGACACTCCTTTCTTCTCTTTTATTCAGCCAGTGACGTGTCCACAGGCGTTCTATTTTCCGTTTTAGCTTCCAATAGCTAAAAGAAATGCAACCATCACCATTTCATTTCAGTTTGTCTTTACAGACTTAAGCATACAGTACAACATCAGACAACGTGTGCTCTATAAATTTCCACACTGGAACTGATCTAATTCGCTTCGATGTCATTGTTTTGTTAAATTAACTAGGTCTAAGAGTGATAAATGGTCCTCTAACACCGCAAATTTAGATATAATATCGATTTGTGTACCTTTAATGCGCTGCTCTTGAAAAATTCTTGTTGCCTGAAAAAAAAAATGTTACTTTATATTTCGAGACAGGAAGAATTACGGAACAATCAACACATAAGATATTTTATATATCTATGCAGATAAGGTTTTCATTTACTCATCAGGACAAAGGTCACAACCCCCCCGTTTGTTTGCCAGTCTTAACTCTTATGACCTGTCACCGGCAGTGTTGCCACTCGCAAACTGTAAAAATTCCAAGATGGCAAAAAGAAGAAGAAGAAAAAAAAAAATCCAATAAATGTCAAGATTTTTTACATGGTTACTAGACTGAATGAAAATACGTTATACACTAATCAAGAAATGTTGTACTCACCATAACATAACAGATGATTGCAGTGGTTTATTGAAGGAAGACAGACATCTCCGGTACTGGGTCTTCCTCCAATTCATCATTAGCTTCACAATGATGTAGAGTTACAACGTCTCTCTCTTCATTCTTGATTTTTCTTCTTGTTTCTCCTTATATTTTTTACGAGTTTCCTGATTTTACTTCTCCGATTAATGAAGTGGAGGGCTTCCAGCTCTCACAAGTCACTTCTCGTGCAATAGCTTGTTTTGCTAGCAAGCGATTTGCTACCGTATTTGCATGTAACTTGTTGGTCTTATTATTTTTGTATTATACTGATTTGTGAAAAAAAAAAAATCCTTTCCACATATGCAGAAGAATGTGGCAAGGCTAATAAGCCACACATTAATCCTGTCAGAAGGCCAAAGTTTCCTCTATTGTTTCCATCTTTAATAAGCCACACATTAATCCTGACAGAAGACCAAAGTTTCCTCTATTGTTTTCATCTTTAATAAGCCACACATTAATCCTGTCAGAAGACTAAAGTTTCCTCTATTGTTTCCATCTTTGACCGACTATAAATCATTCCAGAAAGTGGTTCCAGATTAATTTAGGCACTCAAGTGAATCTTTAGCAAAGAGAAGATTGTTCCATTGTTCCTGTAAGACATCTAGATTTTTCTTATTTACCAGACCTGGGAAATGAACTGCAAGTTTTGTTAGGGACTGCAGGCGCCGTGTATTTGAGAGAGCTTCTGTTGGGTTCATAGTTTTCAACATTGCAATAATACTGTCCTCTTCAAATGGAAATCTCTTTTTTTATCTGTAGATGTAACTCTACTAGAAATTGTTTGCAATGAACCCGAAACCGCCCATCTTTATCCTGAAGAGGTTCTAACTTCAGCAGTCCCCTCACATCTGCCACCTAGACTAAGATCTTCCGGTCTCGTGTGCAAAGATTCATCACTTGGGTCGATGACAGCTAGTTGATGAAACTGGATTACTTTAGGCTTTAGGAAGAGACCGAGAATGCTGCGATAATTATCTGAAATGATTGAGTGCAAGGTTCCAAGTCTGAAGTGCTGCGACTGAAAGGTTGACATTCATCATGTCAACCTTATCCAATTTGTAGTTTATGAATAACAGCACGTGTTTAGTTCCACGAATCGTCATCACTTTATGTATCTGAGGAGCTTCATCAACTTTTTCGGTCCTTGATTCGCTTTGAAAGAATAGCTTTAGGGCATCCCACTGCTCCAAGACTCTAGAAATTACCTTTTCTCTGGATAGCTACCATGTCTGTGCCAACTTCCGCATCTTATGACTTGGCATATTAAGTACTTCTTGAATTGACTGAAAATCATGATTTCGCTTGCTACTTCGAGCAAAGTAGCAACATAATTATGTCCTTCAAGAAGGATGGTAACCGACTACTTGCATGGCTGGCACATAATGCAAATGAGTGATAGATGCAAGCTAAGACATGTGAAAGATCTTTCTTTAGAAGCGCCTGGAAACCATTGTTCGACCTCAGCAAGGTAGAACAATTATCACTTGTAAATCCTATTATATTGCTCAATGGAATTCCTGCTGAGCTAAAAACATCTTTCACTGAACTGTACAGTCCATTTGTTGTATCATTATTTACCTCTACAATATGTAAAAGTGAGTCAGTTACTTTTGACCACTTTCTATCATAAAATCTTACCACCAGTGCCAGGATTTGTGAGACATGCGTCAGTGCTTTCATGAATTATCAATGAGAATTATTTCTCCTTACATATGTTAACTATTTTCTGACGCTCTTCCCAAGTAATGCCATTCTGGAAGAAATATGATGCTTTAGTTTTTTTTTTTTTTCAGTGAAATATCTTTGGCAATCTCACTGTCTGCAAAAGCTTTATTCAAGACATTCACTAAATGATCTGCTTGGAGAAATGGCACGTTATGCTCTGTCATAAAACCTGAGATAACTAATTCAGCTTTTGCTACTTTTCTTGATGACTTAGTCCTGATACTTTTTTGAAGGGCTGTTGAATGTTTACCTGAGTCTTTTTTACTTTCGAGTTCTTGATAATTGAACCCATGTGTGCCATATGAGAGGACCTGTTACAATTCTTTAGTTTGCAGTCACATACACTACACAGCGTTACGTACTTATCTGCAAAATCTGGTTGCAACCATTCATTCAGTTCCTTGCCCTTCAGCCATTCCTCTTTAAGTGTTTGCTGGTACCACACTTTCGTCTTTTTCTATGGTGGGGTAACGCTACCTCTACACCCCCTCCTTTCCTGAACCACTCATTTTAGAGTGAAGGAGAAATTATATTATCCGCAGAAGCAACGCGAGTTCTCAATCGCTGAGGGTGCAAAGCCAAGATCTTGGGAAAAATTCCAAGGAGTGGCAACACTGACTCACCGGAAGTGCACCAATATATATATATATATATATATATATATATATATATATATATATATATATATATATATATATATATATATATATATATATATATATATATATATATATATATATATATATACACACACACACAAAAACACACACACACATCCTATGTTATGACGTCATAGGGTATCTACCAAAGTACAAAAAATTACTACGCTTACGGCAACAGTAAATAGGTGCCTCCTATTGGCTAACATGAACGAAATATTTTCATTTTATCCACGCAATTTCTTTGAATACTAGACACAGGGACACTTTTTCATATATGACTGTATTACACTACTTCGTTCATTTGCAAGCCTTCCTAAATAATGTTAATGATTACATACATGTTGTAAACACTACATAAATGTTCTAACTCGTGCATATCTGCCAACAGTACTCGTTTGGAACCATTAAGGCGGAACCGGCTTCATGACTCGGAGCCGGTTCCTAGCGGGGAACCGGTTCTGGAACCAGTTCCCACCTAGCCCCACCGTGGGCTAGAGATGGGCAGGAACCAATAACTCAAGTATTCAAGGAACCGGTTCCTTGGGCGGGGGGAACCGTCAGAACCCTTTTCCGGAACCGTTTCCGCAGGGGATCGGTAGAGCGCAGCTGGTGAATATCCAAGTCTCGGAACCGCCAGTGCGGTGCTTGACGGTTAGCAAGGTGTAACGGTTCCGAAACCGGCTCCATGGTGAATTGGTAGAGCGCGGCTGGTGATTACTCGAATCTCGGAACCGCCATCGCGCTGCTTGGTGGTTACCAGGGTGTAGCGGTTCCGGGACTCATCTAGAATACTGGCGGGGATGATTAATGAGTACCGAATCTCGGTCCCGAGAGACCGAGGCTCTGGGATGGATACTGAATAGGTGCACACGTTAAGTTGATGTTTGCTCTTATCTCACACAGGATTTAATCAATATTAAACATGCTTGGGTTTACATCAACTCGCACATTTAGTGCGGAGGTGTTTCATGTTTGATGTAATTTCATTGCAGTTCAGCTTGTCTTTACAGACTTAAGCATACAATACAACATCAGACAACGTGTGCTCTATATAATTCCACACTGGAATTGTTCTAGTTCGCTTCGATGTCATTGTTTTGTTAAAGTGACTAGGATTAAGCCTAACATGAAGCTAACAGCTAACATGAACGAAAAATTTTCATATTATTCACGGAATTTCTTTGAATACTAGACACAGGGACTTATTCACATTTGATTGCATTATACTACTTCGTTCATTGCTAGATACCATTTGCGAGACTTCCTAAATAATGTTAATGATTACATACATATTTTAAACACTACATAAATGTTGTAACTCTTTCATATGTGCCATCAGTACTCGTTTGGAACCGTTAAGGCGGAACCGGCTTCATGACTCGGAACCGATTCCTAGCGGTTCCTGGAGGAACCGTCGGAACCGGTTCTGGAACCGGTTCCCACCCAGACCTACCGCAGGCATTTCCGGCCGGGGTTCATTCCCGAGATGTGTGCTGCCCTCGCTCATGCCCTTCCCTTCGTTCTGCCCCTGTGGAGGGCCCTACACCCGTCTAAGGACGTTGGAGCCAGTCTGCAAGTGGGCTGTGCAAGTGACTGTGATATTATTAGGGAAGCAGGAACTGTGCCGTGACTGTGTAATGTGCCTGCCAAAAGAATAGACACGAGTCCACTTGACGGTGTGTTTCTCTCTCCTGCGTGTGTCTGTGGCTGATGACCGCCAAGGTGCCTTGAGGACGTGTTCCCCAGCCCTTCAGATTAGACCCACGGAAATCCTGCGCCAGGCTACCGTGTAGCCAGCGCAGGTGCAAGTGTTTCCCATCCATCTCCTAGACTGCTGGAAAACGCGGCTGGTAAGTCTGTGTGTGGTTAGCGTAGCCCGACCAGCGAGTGTCGTGTACCAGTGAAGGCAGTTACAGTCCGTTCACTTAAGCTAGATTGCTGGCGCCTAGGCGGGTTTGTAAGCTCGCAGCTGATTGGCTGCACCGTTCTCTCTCAAGCGCTCACGTCAAGCCACATTTTGCATGCTCGAGTGAGAAATGTTTCTATATTATATGCCATAAGTTACTTCATATTCGGGATAGCCACTTTTGGTTGACACTATCAGACTCAGCAGTAACTGTAGAATCAAGATGTATTGTAAAAACTTGACAAAACAAAAAAGAAAAATGGTATTACGACGAGTTGAATTGTAAAGATGTTAAAAAAATGACTATGTTTTACTTATGCTTGCTTTTTTTTTCAACAGTTGATCTCTGAATGCTGACATATATTATTACATTACGTAATAATATATGTAATATAATTACGTGATCAGAATGCAGATAAAGCTCCACGTATTGATGTCACCTCCAGTCTTCCTCGATGTCTGCCCACTCACTACAACATCAAGGAAAGTAAATAGCTGTCCACACACTACCACACACAGCTAACCTGGGGCACCAGTTTCATCCAACACACAGGACAGACACACGGGCACACATACACAGACATACAGTTTCACTCTCCTTCTCTAGATAACTAAGTGCAGTATCATTAAGATTGAATGTATTTTACAGACTAATGCATCACACCAACACAAGAAAACATTTGACAACCAATGATGTTAACACATACCATTTAACACACTGCCACCAACACACGTGCAGCAAACACTGCCACCATCCCAGCAATCAGTACCGCCACACACGACCCGTGACACCACCGCTCCGCCAGTCCACGTAAACGTAGGAACAGCCACCGCCATCCCATTCCAGGTATGGGTAGTCACAGCCACCGCTCCACCCCTCAGATCTCCACCCGTGTGAGTTCACGTCACGGTGACTCAGCGTTCTGGGCCCGCATACATAAACATTTTTAACAGGCTAAAAGTACTTTTTGTGACCAGTTTTACTTTTATAGCTAGAAGTTCCTTAAAAGTAATACATAATAACTTTTAAGACCTAAAAAACCTTAGCGGCTAGGAGTGGTAAGCGGTACTCCTAGGCGCCTGAAATTACTTTAGGCGGTAGGATGACAGCCCAACACCTCAATTTTCGGCAAAGTAGAGGCGTCCTAAGAGAGTATAGTGATGCTCAGCTGATCGAGAGAGTTCTGCCTGCACTTGGCGACATTTTATATGTGATAGAACTTGTGAGGAATGCAATATGGAGTCGCACTCAAGAGAGTAAGATTAGATAAAGGCCATAACTTCGGTACAACGAAGCCAAAATCCTTGAGGTTCAAGCACTATACAGTATCTTCAGATTTATTCTCTCTCTCTCTCTCTCTCTCTCTCTCTCTCTCTCTCTCTCTCTCTCTCTCTCTCTCTCTCTCTCTCTCTCATGATTATTATGATGAGCCAAACACGTTATATAAGCTGCAGGATTTCCCCCCTGTCATTAGTGTTATTGATGGCACACATATAAAAATTACTGCATCCAGAGATTAGGAGACAGAATATGTAACTAAGGCATGAAATAAAGTTAATTGTAGAATGCAATTGTAGCTCATGACACCGAGATCCATTTTAAATTGTGTTTTGGCAAGTGTGTGTGTGTGTGTGTGTGTGTGTGTGTGTGTGTGTGTGTGTGTGTCAAACTAACTTAACCCGTCACCAAACAGTCCAAGTAATTGGAATTGAATTTATTTTCTGCATTCAACTTAATAACCTCACCCAGATACCCAATAGTCTCTTGCTGAGAGTAAGTACAATTTAACAAATCCTTCTGAATTCAACCCAACTTAACCAAGTCATCTTACAGCTGCTTGTAGGGAGTGGAACTTAATAAAGCTAATTGCATTCAGTCTAACTCATCCATGACCACAGCTGCTTACAGGGATAAGCAGAATTTTGAAAAATCATTTTGCACTAAGCAGAAACTAGTATGTTATCCAGTTATCCTGAAAACCTGCCTCTCTCTTTCTCTAGCTTGGCCAAGCTGCTCCCACCATTTTAGAGTTGACATCCCTGGGGCGGGCTCGGGTCTGAATTCGCCTCATGTACATAATTAAACTCATGAAGTATGTCAGTAGTACGGTTCTTTTTTATAGAAAAGTGAAATATAAATTAACATTAAATACTTTTATGTATTGTTTTGACATTCAAGAGCAAAAAGATAATGGTTAGGGTATTTCTTAAGCGCTAAACATAGCACGTATTGCGAGTTTAGATTTTACTTTTACTCCAAGCTAAAAGTGACTTCAGAAAACTTTTATAGTTTCTTATATACTCTTCTAGTATTAACTTTTTAACTGGGAGTAAATTTAAAAGTCTTTTAGGAGTTATATATATATATATATATATATATATATATATATATATATATATATATATATATATATATATATATATATATATATATATATATATATATATATATATATATATATATATATATATATATATATATATATATATATATATATATATACACACACACACACACACGGGCCTAGGGCTACAGAGGTAATGGTAACGACAAGTTATTAAGATACCAACTTGCTGCATTTTTATTTATTTCGTTTTCTGTGGATGCACATTAGGAAAAAAGAAACTTGATTTGTGACATAATCGAGAAATCATGCAAGAAAAATATTTTACTGCCAATCATATTATGTTGTATAGTGCGAATCAATCTTGTGATAAATATGACATCATTGTTGCAGCGTCTTTAAAGCCAGTCATTGACTCCTTTTGCGTCTAATGTCGAGGAGTATCTGACAAAAAAATCCCTTTAAGGTTGCACAAATCTGCCGCGAGACGCGACGCTTCCCGTCACCTTGTCACTTCGTCACCCAGCCGTCAGTCCCTGACAGTCAGTACCACAGAAGTGGTTGCAGTAGGTGGATGCAGAGCTCAGGGGTGGGGTTGTTGCTGCCAGACGCACAAGATCGTTTTTCTTTCCTTCTCTTCTCTTACAGTAAGTTTATAACCATAATACATCTACATATCAACAGGATGATCCATCACTGGCTCACATATAATGCTGGAAACAAGTAACAAAGTACACACACCCAAAGTGAAATCCAGTTAGGTTTGTGACTGGTTCGCCGTTCATGAAGAGGTTTCCCGTCATCCCTGTCAGCGGCACCGTCCACTCGATTGCACAGATATATGGTCATGATATAGCTATAAACTGTGGGTATGCTCCTTACCTCGAATTATCGCTGTAATGACTGGAGCCAGGAAATTCCACTATATACAAATTAAACTTTCATCGGAGAGGGTTGTCAAGTGCCCGAATCGGCAACTGACCGATTTTAATACGTAGCAGTATTTTTATCTGGAAGAAATTAAATCAGTGATGATATTCATGGAGGAAACAGGTTCCTCAGCGGGACACTTGTTGGCGGACAAGCCACACACCGCTGACGAAGAAAGAGGGGCATCAGGAACTATAGCGTACTATAGAACGCTTGAATAACATTTAGATAATAAATTATTTATCTGAGAGAGAGAGAGAGAGAGAGAGAGAGAGAGAGAGAGAGAGAGAGAGAGAGAGAGAGAGAGAGAGAGAGAGAGAGACCATTTGGGTTAACAGGACCTCAACCCTGCACCTGTCTGTTACCTGTGGCTGCACCAGCCAATACGCTGGTGCTGCTACTCACCTCCAGATGGCTGACGATGCACACACTGGGAGCATTTCTATTAATCTGTTATGACAACGAAATTTGCCGTCACCATTTCTGACATGAAATTGTACTGTTTGGTATACTGTTTATTGAGTGTATTTTGCGTAATAAGACTCTGTACTGATAAGCGATTTGTACATTAAGATAAAAGTTGAAAGATGCTCAACCTCTCCATTTGAAGGCTACATATAAAATTACTTAAAGCTCGACAAGAGGTTATAGTATAATTTCAAATCTATTCGGCAATTAATCTCATCTTACTGGCGAACGCCGTTGAATAAGTTTTTAATTATTCAATCTTAGTTGCATATATAACCAGATGGTATATTGCTTCCAACTTAGATAGACGAGACTTAATTCACAGTAAACTTGGATAATAAACACAAAAATAAATTTGAATACTTCACTTTAATGCAGGTGTAACCGTGCGATACTTGGCGCGGTGCGATGGGCGTGGAGACATGGGTGTTGCTGGCGACGGTGGCGGTGCTGGCGTGGATATACTCCAAGTGGCGCCACTCCTACTGGGCTTCGAGAGGCGTACCCAGCCTGCCTGCCACGCCTTTCCTCGGACACATATTCAAGTCTATCTTCACCGCCAAGAAACCGTGGAAGTTCCAGGACGAGGTAAGGTTTATTACAATGGCCCGTATTCAGAAGTGCTTTGGTCTCTCACCATGATTATTTAAAAAAAAAAACAGAGATGATCAGCCGGGTTCTCCATACCGCTTCTCCTTTCATTAATGTAGAAATCTTGTTAATCTGTTACTAGAAATGTAGAATACTCATAAAAACCTGGTAACTTTAACTAGAGCCTTTAGAAAATAGTGGATGCGCAACGCTTAAGTGTTTCAGAATATAGTCCATAATGTCCGGCACTTTAGACTGTGCTACTCATACACAGTTTACAGTTATTGTTTAGTCCCCTTTCCCATTCGTGTATTTTTTCTTTCATGTTTTCATGGAATCCCTTGAATGTGCATAAAACAGTTCGTCGGTGATTAAAGGAACGCCATCAGTATTAATACTTATTTCAATACTTATATTTCAATCGCGAAGCAAAGCTGCATCAGAAATCGTTTTTGTTTAATCAGCAAAAATAGCTTCTAAGGATTTTACTGCATTGCTTTTTGTTGAAGTAAGACTGGAGTAAACACTGGCCAAGTTAAGTTCTTAAGTGTAATACTTGTTTACTTATTCTTAATGGTGATTTTTTTTTTTTTTCAGCTTCGCAACAAGTTCGATGATGCCCGCATGTGTGGTTTCTATGAATTCTTCAAGCCTACTCTATTGGTCTGGGATACTGAGATACTGAAGCACATCTTTGTGAAGGACTTTGACTACTTTGTGGATCACAGACACTTTGATATGAAGACTGTCCACGAAAGAGATTTGGTGATGATGGAGATGCTGTCGGCTGTAAACGGTGCACAGTGGAAGAGTCTGCGGGCCATTATGTCGCCCGCCTTCACCTCAGGCAAGATCAAAAGCATGTTCCATCTGGTGTGCGACAAGGCTGATATTCTCGTTAAGATTTCAGTGAAACAAGCGGCACAAAACCCGCACGTAGACATGAAGAAAAACTTCGGCCGATTCACTATGGACACAATTGCTTCTTGTGCCTTTGGCATTGAGAGTAACTCTCTGATGGACGAAAATGCTGAATTCCCTCGCAAAGCACAAGCATTTTTTGAAATGTCATCTCTTAGACTTGCAAAATTCATAGCATTTGGTGTTGTACCCAGACTCCTTAAAGCACTTCACGTGAGTATAAATCCTCCAGAACTTGACTTTTTTGTGGACGTAGTCAAGCACACAGTGGCGGCCAGAGAGGCGGGGAAGACGCGTGGGGACTTTCTGGACCTGCTGCTAGAGGCACGAGACAACTCCGACAACCCCAACAGTAAACTTGGTGCGTTCCTTTTTTTTTTTTTTATGTAGGAGAGACACTGGCCAAGGGCAACAAAAGTCCAATAAAAAAAAAAAAAGCCCACTGAGATGTCAGTCCCAGAAAAAGGTCCAAGGCGATAGTCAAAAATTGAAGGATAAGTGTCTTGAAACCTCCCTCTTGAAAAATTCAAGTCATAGGAACGTGGAGTTTACCACTGAAAGGGATGAATGATTGAGAATACTGGTTAACTCTTGCATTAGAGAGGTGGACAGAATAGGAGTGAGAGAAAGAAGAAAGTCTTGTGCAGCGAGGCTGCGGGAGGACGGGAGACATGCAGTTAGCAAGGCCAGAAGAGCATGAAAATAAGGGCAGAAGATAGCTAGAGATGAAACATTGCGGGGATGAGAGAGAGGCTGAAGACAGTCAGTTAGAAGAGAAGAGTTGATGAGACGAAAAGCTTTTGATTCCACCGTGTCTAGAAGAGTGGTATTGTTGGAACAGCACCCCCCACGACATGTGAAACATACTTCATACATGGACAGAGTTAGCAACTGGGGAGGTCAGAAAATTTGGCGGAGACGTCTCAGAACCCCTAACTTCATAGAAGCTGTTTTAGCTAGATATGATGTGAAGTTTCCAGTTTAGATTATAAGTAAGGACAGACCGAGGATGTTCAGTGTAGAAGAGGAGGACAACTGAATGTCACTGAAGAAGAGGGGATAGTTGTCTGAAAGGTTGTGTTGAGTTGAGAGATGGAGGAATGGAGTTTTGAGGCATTGAACAATACCAAGTTTGCTCTGTCCCAATCAGAAATTTTAGAAAGATCAAAAGTCAGGCGTTCTGTGGCTTCCCTGCATGAAATGTTTACTTCCTGAAGTAAACATCTATGAAAAGTAAACGTCTATGAAAAGACGTGGAAAAGTGCAGGGTGGTATCATCAGCATAGGAGTGGATAGGACAAGAAGTTTGGTTTAGAAGGTCATAGACGAATAATAAGAAGAGATTGGGTGACAGGACAGAACCTTGAGGAATACCACTGTTAATAGATTTAGGAGAAGAACAGTGACCGTCTACCACAGCAG
This sequence comes from Scylla paramamosain, assembly GCF_035594125.1. Taxonomy (NCBI): domain Eukaryota; kingdom Metazoa; phylum Arthropoda; class Malacostraca; order Decapoda; family Portunidae; genus Scylla; species Scylla paramamosain. The sequence continues at coordinate 21,097,322 of NC_087154.1, forward strand.
CAATAGAACGGTCAGAAGAGAAACTTAAGATGAAGTTACAGAGAGAAGGATAGAGGCCGTAGGAGGGTAGTTTGGAAATCAAAGCTTTGTGCCAGACTCTATCAAAAGCTTGTGATATGTCCAAGGCAACATCAAAAGTTTCACCAAAATCTCTAAAAGAGGATGACCAAGACTCAGTAAGGAAAGCCAGATCACCAGTAGAGCGGAACCCATACTGGCGATCAGATAGAAGGTTGTGAAGTGATAGATGTTTAAGAATCTTCCTGTTGAGGATAGATTCAAAAACTTTAGATAGGCAGGAAATTAAAGCAATAGGACGGTAGTTTGAGGGATTAGAACGGTCACGCTTTTTAGGAACAGGTTGAATGTAGGCAAACTTTCAGCAAGAAAGAAAGGTAGATGTTGATGGACAGAGTTGAAAGAATTTGACTAAGCAAGGTGCAAGCACAAGAAGCACAGTTTCGGAGAAGAATAGGAGGGACCTCATCAGGTCCATAAGCCTTCCGAGGGTTTAGGCCAGCGAGGGCACGGAAAACATCATTGCGAAGAATTTTAATAAGTAGCATGAAGTAGTCAGAGGGTGGAAGAGAGGGAGGAACAAGCCCAGGATCGTCCAAGGTAGAGTTTTTAGCAAAGGTTTGAGTGAGAAGTTCAGCTTTGGAGACAGATGTGATAGCAGTAGTGCCATCTGAAGGGAAAAAAGAAGAAGCAAAGTTATTGGAGATGTTTTTGGCTAGGTGCCAGAAGTCACAACAGGAGTTAGATATTGAAAGATTTTGACATGTTCTATTAATGAAGGAGTTTTTGGCTAGTTGTAGAACAGACTTGGCATGGTTCCGGGCAGAAATATAAAGCGTATGAGATTCTGGTGATTGAAGGCTCAAGTACCTTTTGTGGGCCACCTCTTTATCATGTATAGCACGAGAACAAGTTGTGTTAAACTAAGGTTTGGAAGGTTTAGGTCGAGAATAAGAGTGAGGAATGTATGCCTCCATGCTAGACACTATCACCTCTGTTATGCGCTCGGCACACATTGACTGGTCTCTTACACGGAAGCAGTAGTCATTCCGAGGAAAATCAGCAAAATACCTCCTTGGGTCCCCCCAACTAGGAAAGGCAAAAACGCCAGAGGCACCTCCGCTAAGGGGATCCTAAGGAGGGATTGCAGCGATAGGACAAAATACAGACATGAGATTGTTATCGGAGGAGCTCAACGGAGAAGACAAGGTAACAGCATAAGCAGAAAGATTAGAGTTTAGGAAAAGGTCAAGAATGTTGGGTGTATCTCCAAGACGGTCAGGAATACGAGTAGCATGTTGCATCAATTGCTCTAGGTCGTGGAGGTTAGCAAAGTTGAAGGCTAGTTCACCAGTGAAGGGAGAGGAAAGCCAAAGCTGGTGGTGAACACTGAAGTTTCCAAGAATGGAGATCTCTGCAAAAGGGAAGAGAGTCAGAATGTGTTCCACTTTGGAAGTTAAGTAATCAAAGAACTTCTTATAGTCAGAGGAGTTAGGTGAGAAGTATACAGCACAGATAAATTTAGTTTGAGAGTGACTCTGTAGTCGTAGCCAGATGGTGGAAAACTCAAAAGATTCAAGAGCGTGGGTATGAGAGCAGGTTAAGTTGTTGCGCACATAAACGTAACATCCAGCTTTGAATTGAAAATGAATATAGAGAAAGTAGGAGGGAACAGAAAACGGGCTAATGTCAGTTGCCTCAGACACCTGTATTTCATTGAGGAAAAGATGAGGTTTAGAAGGAGAGAGGTGGATAGTGTTAGGTTAATAATGTAAAGTTTACTGTTGTTTCTGCAGTGCTCAGCCAGCGGAGTCTCATAGCACAGAGCGTCCTGTTCATCATTGCTGGATACGAAACAACTGCCTCCTTGCTAGACTTCTCCTCCTTCCTGCTGGCCAAGCACAAGAACCAGCAGCAGCGCCTCCGAGAGGAGGTGCGGCAGCTGGTGAAGAAGTACGGCGGCATCACTTACCATGGCATCATGGAAGGCAAGCTGCTCAAGGCCTGCCTCCAAGGTGAGTCTCAAATAATTTTATGAACCTGCATGGAAATCATCAAGTAAAAATTGTCTTGTTTGACCACAGCTGTTGAAAAGGGTGTCCTGCGAATTAAGGTACATACTTTGGGATTTGATAGTTCAAGTAATTCTAAGTCGAAAATACTCCATACGCATGCTGTGTTTTGCTTTATTTTGCGAGAAATTAATGTGTAAGTTGTGTGTTGCTGGAACCGCTCGCCTGGGTGGGCCTCCGTCTCCTTCCTTCTCATTACGTATTCGAGTGGTGCCGAGCAACATCAAGTGATAATTTTATATGTACAATCTACGCAATCAAAGCCTTATAGGAAACAGTTAGCAAATGACAGATTAAATTTTCGTATGTGTCAGTGAAGAGAACATGCAAGTAACACAGCAATACATTGGTTGTTTAATGCTACTTTTTAAGCATATGCGGCAACGTACCAGCTTTATGACGACTGGCCCGTATTTCCGCTACTACAATAATGTCCCTTAAGATTAAACGATATTCTTTCTAAATGATGAAAAATTGTGCTATGTTCTATGAATTTTGCCCTTTTATGTATTTGCGTTTGTATTCTTGTACTGATGATAGGGCTTCGTATCGTCATCTGAAAGATACTGTCTTGAGATGTTCAGAAAAGTCCAGCTACTGCAGAAATATTGGGGATAGGCTGCATCCTCTCTCTCGGAGATGCTGATACACTCTGTACAATGCTTTGCTCTCTTGGTGTCTTCTGTCTGCATACCTGCGACTGCATTCTGCTGGTCCAATTAGGGCATTCCCATCACAGAATCAATATTATGTCAAATATTATCACATGAATATCATGTTCGAATATTTGAACTTTGTAGAATATGGAGGATATAAAGATACTGTGTTAATGTAACTGAATGTGAAAGGCATCTTCACTATAGCAAAAAGACGCACTTTGGCAGTCAGCTGATTGATGAGGCCTGTCACTTAGATGTCAAGGTGTCATCTGGACACCTTGTGTGTGTGTGTGTGTGTGTGTGTGTGTGTGTGTGTGTGTTTATGTAGGAAGGACACTGGCCAAGGGCAACAAAAATCCAATAAAAAAATATGCCCACTGAAATGCCAGTCCCATAAAAGGGTCAAAGCAGTGGTCAAAAATTGATGAATAAATGTCTTGAAACCTCCCTCTTGAAGGAATTCAAGTCATAGGAAGGTGGAAATACAGAAGCAGGCAGGGAGTTCCAGAGTTTACCAGAAAAAGGGATGAATGATTGAGAATACTGGTTAACTCTTACGTTAGAGAGGTGGACAGAATAGGGGTGAGAGAAAGAAGAAAGTCTTGTGCAGCGAGGCCGCGGAAGGAGGGGAGGCATGCAGTTAGCAAGATCAGAAGAGCAGTTAGCATGAAAATAGCGGTAGAAGACAGCTAGATATGCAACATTGCGGCGGTGAGAGAGAGGCTGAAGACAGTCAGTTAGAAGAGAGGAGTTGATGAGACGAAAATCTTTTAATTCCACCCTGTCTAGAAGAGCAGTATGAGTGGAACTCCCCCAGACATGTGAGGCATACTCCATACATGGACGGATAAGGCCCTTGTACAGAGTTAGCAGCTAGGGGGGTGAGAAAAACTGGCGGAGACGTCTCAGAACACCTAACTTCATAGAAGCTGTTTTAGCTAGAGATGAGATGTGAAGTTTCCAGTTGAGATTATAAGTAAAGGACAGACCGAGGATGTTCAGTGTAGAAGAGGGGGACAGTTGAGTGTCACTGAAGAAGAGGGGATAGTTGTCTGGAAGGTTGTGTCGAGTTGATAGATGGAGGAATTGAGTTTTTGAGGCATTGAACAATACCAAGTTTGCTCTGCCCCAATCAGAAATTTTAGAAAGATCAGAAGTCAAGCGTTCTGTGGCTTCCCTGCATGATATGTTTACCTACTGAAGAGCTGGACGTCTATGAAAAGACGTGGAAAAGTGCAGGGTGGTATCATCACCGTAGGAGTGGATAGGACAAGAAGTTTGGTTTAGAAGATCATTAAATGAATAATAAGAAGAGAGTGGGTGACAGGACAGAACCCTGAGGAACACCACTGTTAATAGATTTAGGAGAAGAACAGTGACCGTCTACCACAGCAGCAATAGAACGGTCAGAAAGGAAACTTGAGATGAAGTTACAGAGAGAAGGATAAAAACCATAGGAGGGTACTTTGGAAATCAAAGCTTTGTGCCAGACTCTATCAAAAGCTTTTGATATGTCCAAGGCAACAGCAAAAGTTTCACCAAAATCTCTAAAAGAGGATGACCAAGACTCAGTAAGGAAAGCCAGAAGATCACCAGTAGAGCGGCCTTGACGGAACCCATACTGGCGATCAGATAGAAGGTTGTGAAGTGATAGATGTTTAAGAATCTTCCTGTTGAGGATAGATTCAAAAACTTTAGATAGGCAGGAAATTAAAGCAATAGGACGGTAGTTTGAGGGATTAGAACGGTCACCCTTTTTAGGAACAGGTTGAATGTAGGCAAAGCAAACTTCCAGCAAGAAGGAAAGGTAGATGTTGACAGACAGAGCTGAAAGAGTTTGACTAGGCAAGGTGCAAGCACGGAGGCACAGTTTCGGAGAACAATAGGAGGGACCCCATCAGGTCCATAAGCCTTCCGAGGGTTTAGGCCAGCGAGGGCATGGAAAACATCATTGCGAAGAATTTTAATACGTGGCATGAAGTAGTCAGAGGGTGGAGGAGAGGGAGGAACAAGCCCAGAATCGTCCAAGGTAGAGTTTTTAGCAAAGGTTTGAGCGAAGAGTTCAGCTTTAGAAATAGATGTGATAGCAGTGGTGCCATCTGGTTGAAATAGAGGAGGGAAAGAAGAAGAAGCAAAGTTATTGGGGATATTTTTGGCTAGATGACAGAAATCACGAGGGGAGTTAGATCTTGAAAGGTTTTGACATTTTCTGTTAATGAAGGAGTTTTTGGCTAGCGTGTGTGTGTGTATATATATATATATATATATATATATATATATATATATATATATATATATATATATATATATATATATATATATATATATATATATTGTTACATGCAGTGAAATCGTTAGAAGGTAGTGGGAAGAGGAAAGAGAAGTAAAAAGATGAGAGAGAGAGAGAGAGAGAGAGAGAGAGAGAGAGAGAGAGAGAGAGAGAGAGAGAGAGAGAGAGAGAGAGAGACGCATCAATGATGAATTGAGGAATGCGTGGATAAGTTACGGTAAGACTTAAAATAGATGTTAAGTGTTTCTTCCTCACTCAATTTTCCCAATTTCCAGTCTTTTATGAAAGTTGAGATTGCAGGGGCAGAAGAGTTGATCCGCCCCCCCTATAATGTGATTAGTTTTCACCCACCCCATAAATAAAACCCCTAGAATTTTCGAAACTTAAATGTTTTGCTGGGAGGGAGAGCAGCATAGTGACTGGAGCGTCCAGCAGGGTGGGAGGCAGGCCTCACACCACCCAGTTCCCCCCCCTTTTCTCCCACTCTTCCATCGCATGATCTCACTTGGGTGCATTCCTCTCCTGAGCCACATGGGGGCATCCCTTTGTTCAACAGTTGATCTTTGTTGTCATACAGGAAGGACACATATATTGTTGCAAAGGCAAGATCGTTGGCACGGGGTTTGGGGATATATATTAGAGGGCTTTTATTAGCTAGTATTTTATATGAGTTAGCTGCCTATACTAATTAGGAAAAGTACCAGTCACAGGACTGACTGAGTGTTTGTGCCAGGGATGGCAATAGCCATCCCTGTGTTGATGTAAGTGTGTAGTGTTGGGAGCCGAGTGTGGTTTTCTGACCAAGTCTGTAATGTTGGAGCCGAGTGTGGTTTTCTGACCCTCCAGGTTCCGTCTGTTTTGGTGTATTTGTGTCATCATTGTTTTGTGAGTTTAAATGCTACTGGTTTTCAAAGCTCTGCTAGGAGCTTTGTAGAATATGGAGGATATAAAGATACTGTGTTAGTGGTTGTTTCCTCTCCCTGGGTTTTACCGTGTATAGGTGGTACTTGCTTGTTCTCTGGAAGACCGTAAATAGATCGCTTGCTAACAGAAGAATATAATATTTCTGTGAACATGAGAGGTTCTCTCTCTAGTAGGAGATAGCTCACAGAATATTACAAATATCATACTTGCGTGTCCTTTGTCGTAGCTGTGGCCCCTTCCCCCAGCACGTGGTTTCACGATTCTTTCTCAGCGAGTGGGGTGTGTTTGGCATCTGTTGGGCGTTTGTTGATTCCTTTCCCCATGAGCAGGTACAAACAGAGTGGCAACCTCATTTATTTAATTGTTGCAGAAGATCAGAAGGACCCTGTATACGCGTATTTGTGCCCTGCACTAAGCTACATAGGAGGTAGCTGAGTTAATGGCAACTGTGAGAGTGGTTGAATCTGGTTCACAACCCAATCGTTAAATGCAGATTTCCGCATTTAACGGACATGTATGGCCTACAGACCATCCATCTGATTTACCAGATAAATATTGGTAAATGACGCAGAATGTCCGGCCAGCGGCCAAAATATTAACTGTGTATTATTATTGATAATTCACTAAATGCTTACAACACACATTCCACAGTACTTTACATCAGGTACACGTTTGTCATCACAAATATTTTATTACAATGTAGCGTGTTGGCATGTTAGGAGCTCCATTCTAGTGGAGCTCATCCTGGTAAGAAATCCTAGTAAGCAGTGGTGGCGAAGGAGTGAGTGAGAGTGGGAGAGAGCGAGGGAGGGAGGGTGAGGGTGATGGTAGTGGTGAGCACACACCGCACCGACCAGGGTTGCGCTGTCTGCCATAATTACGGTATCTCTGTAATAATTTGGTGTTTGTCTACCATCTACCATACATTGTCTACTCTATGCCATAATGTATAGAAAAAAATCTCAATTTTCACATTGCTCTATAGTAATTTGGGCTGGCCGGCAGCGCAATCCTGGTACTCATACACTCCTGCCTCAGTCTCGCACCGGCAGATGTTATTAGATGTTGTAGCGCTCCTGACACAATCATCGACGCTTTTATCGGATTTTCACCTTTAGCGTCAGTTGCTTCGCCACACTTAGTCTGGTATAACGAGGGTTTACTGTGTATGTGTGTGTGTGTGTGTGTGTGTATATATATATATATATATATATATATATATATATATATATATATATATATATATATATATATATATATATATATATATATATATATATATATATTTATTTATTTATTTATTTATTTATTTATTTATTTATATTTACATTAAGCAGTAAGATTTATTGGCCATTTCTTAATTCAATGAATTTCGTCACATCCATTTATATTCTATTTCCATTCTTTTCAGAAACACTTCGGCTTTACCCACCAGCATTGTTCATGGAGCGTTATTGCACAAAGGCCTACAAGTATGTCACCAGTCAGGTTTAATTTTATTTTTTCCCATGTAAGAGTGTAAGATAAAAAACAATCTTCTTTTTCTTCTCCTCTTGCTTCTTCGATGCTGAGCATCTAACTTGGAATAACAGTCACAGAGTTATTCAGTTCTGGATGAAATTTTCTATGTCAGTATGGAATTTGTAAAGGACGATCCATTGTCGATCTTTAAATTTTTCAAATGAATCATGGTCATCGTATCTTAGGAGTTTCGCTGAAACCTTTGTTGTTGCCTTTTTGACATATTAGAAGCTTTTATTGAAGTACGTCATGTCACTTATTTTCGTATTAAATTCATAGTCTCTATAAATCTTTTTGCACTTTTATCTCAGTTCTCCTCTCTGGGTGTTCTGTTACTTTAAAGATAGACAGTAACTGTTCTCCTAAATCTAATAAAGCTGGTGTCCCACAGGCCTCTTCCATACTGCTCACTCTCCTGTTACGCATAAATGATCCTCTCAATAATAAGCTTCTTGCCCCGTCCACTTTTGTAATGATGACTCTCCCATCAAATAGATGACAAACTCAGCAAAGATCAAACAGTTCATGTAGTGAAAGCCTAACTTCCAATTTTTCTATAATTTGTTTTTGGGGCAAGGCAACCTTACTGTTTAATGTCTCCCTTTTTTTTCCATCCATCTATTTACCACAAACTCCCAGACAGCTATCCCCTCTTATTCAAGGGCTGTCTTTCCCTAGAAACCTCCTTTGGAAACTTCACATCTCATCTAATGTTTAAACAGCTTTCATGAAGCTGGATGTTCAGTCTTTCTCTCACATGTTAACTTCTGTTAACCTGTTTATTGTTCTAGAACATCTAATTGCATGCCCTCCCTTCCTCATCCAGCAGCCTCGCAGCAGAAGACTATAAACTCACTATTATTCTTACTAGGTACACTACTCATGTACTATATTGTATATGTATATATGTTTATTGTATATGTATATTCTAACTCTTTTCATCTCCACCACTGGTAAACTCTGATTTATCTATTTATTTTCTCTCCTTTCTTGTGACTTAAACTATTTCAAGAGGAGTATGAAGATTCATCTGTTGAACAAGCTTTTTTTTGTGTGTGTGTGTGCTCTTTGCCAGCTTCCTTCACTCATAAAAAATAATGTGATCAATAAAAGAAAAGTACCACGCTAATATACATTAATCGCAACATGAAATGTTTTCACAGGTTACCTGGTACTGACTTGACCATCAGGCCTGGAGACATAGTGCAGGCGCCCATCTGGGCCCTCCATCACGACCCCCGCCACTGGCCAGACCCCGAGGCATTCATCCCAGACCGTTTCCTCCCCGAGAACAAAGGCAATATCAATTCCTTCGCACACATGCCCTTTGGGATGGGACCAAGGAACTGCTTAGGTGAGGGCCTTTCAGAAGTGACTGACCTGCTTAGGAGTTAAGGTATATTTTGGTTTTTCAATAATTTTGTTGGACACCAGTAAATTTTCCCTTTTGGTGTTTACAGCCATGCGATTTGCTCTGATGGAGGCCAAGGTGGCGCTGGCCAAGCTGTTGCTGGGGGCGGAGCTGGAGTTGGCGCCGGGCCATGAGGAGGTGACTTTAGATGAGCAAGGCGCTTTTCTGCGGTCTAAAGATTTGAACATAAAGGTAAAACCGATCATGGAAGAATAAAATCAAAGTTCAATTTCGCATGCCATGACCTACATTAGGCGTAAATCACTCTGCCTCTTATCAATTGCAGCTATTTCGTCGGGCAAGCAGACTATTACAGTTACAAAGGACACACAATGAAGCTTTTCGTTGGGCACAAAACAAACACATTCTTATGCAGTACATATACATCGAGACAAAGACATGAATTCACCTACACGGAAACAATTCACATACGATTACAAACATGGATGTGAGGAAGCAAAGGAAAATTAAACCTACATGTCACTGAAAATATTACAAGATACAATAAAAATTTCCATGTAACCTCATACACATCACTTTCCTTCCTTCCTTTCTGTCAAGTCGTGTTCTGTGGCCTGAAGGACATAAAGGACAAAATAAGCGTTTCTAACACGAGTCAACCAATTTTCAGCTGTAGAATGCAAGGGAGCTGGTAGATTTCTCTATACCTTTTATAATTATGCAAGATGAGCCACTTAAATAAAAAGACAACTATTTTCTTGTATGGTATGATCATGGCAAGGCAAGAGCATGTATCGTAATGAAACCAACTTTGTAATATCGATAAAACACCTGAATGCACTTCAGATACTTAACTATACGAATTTCCGTCAACGAAAAGTATCTAGATTGCTTGTTCAATAAATATGGAAGTCTTCATATCTTATAATAAAGTGTCACGTTGTTTCCATTTCATCGGACTCTCCACACTCGTAAATTTGTTATTACACGCCCCACGTGATGCTTACTGTGAAACGCTGATGCACACCCACGATGACGGCCGCGGCTAAAGGCAGACTGGCCTTGCAGCTCGTGGAGTGGTGAGCGGCGATGCTTCCAACCAACCCAGCTGATTCGGACCACTCCAAAGCTGTGCCAAGACCCTCATTCTGATCTTGCACAAGGAAGCTAGAGTCTCATCAAGGAAGTATAAGTCTCTCTAGCTTCCTTGGGCCTACAAAAACCGTTCAACCCCACCTGCAGCACCTCTCCCGCACAATTGTCACAAGCCTATTCCCCCAGTCCCTTCTTTCTTGAGCTTGTGTGTGAACGAAGTGACCTGTGAGCGAAATTACTTCATAATGTAGGCGCGTATATTAAAATGTATGTATGTATATTAAAATGTATGTATATGTATGGCGCGTATATTAAAATGTGATTATTCTTTATTTTATTTCAGGAAGTATTTAAAAAATGTGACCCTTCTGAGTTTCGTCACCGTCATGATTTCACTTCTTTTTTTTTTTCAAGAGAAAATAAAGTTGCAAAATAAGAGGTCACTTCTGAAAAAATAAATAAATAATATATATATATATATATATATATATATATATATATATATATATATATATATATATATATATATATATATATATATATATATATATATATATATATATATATATATATATATATATATATATATATATATATATATATATATATATATAGATAGATAGATAGATAGATAGATAGATAGATAGATAGATAGACAGATAGATAGATAGATAGATAGATAGATAGATAGATACATAGATATTGTTATGTACAGTCTCTTTGTGGCACGTTAAAAGAGATAAAATAAAGAGAAAGAATGAAGAAGCATAGACAGAGACAAAGCAACAGGAAACCAAAGTTTACAATGAGACGATTAAATTACAGTTGGCTCCTTTGATAAACCTTAGCAAGCAAGTAGATTAAAATGTTACTACCCCTCAACCAAGAAGCAATGTGGTGGGGCGACACGTCTTAGGCCGTTCGGCTCCCTGTTCCTTCCCCTTTCCCTCCCCTCCTCTGTCACATGACCACACCACCCAGCACATCTGTCTTTGTGTGTGGTGTTGCTTGTAGATGCAGTACCAGTCTGATACCAGGAAAAAAACAAGTGCATAGAGAGCCTGTCGTGTGGGAGAGTGTGTTTGGGCCATAAGGCGACTAGTGTTTGGGAGAATATTAGTCGTGCACTCCCAAGTATTGTGGAAGCCCATACGTGTGGCTAGTCTGCGGCTGCTCTTGGGGTCTCGAAAAGGCGTAAATTGTCATTGATTCTACTCATAATTTGGTTGTTGTGTCGGATTGATGTTGTAGGGTTGTTGCTGTGTTGTGTTGTATTAGTCTCGACAATTATCATTATTATATATATATATATATATATATATATATATATATATATATATATATATATATATATATATATATATATATATATATATATATATATATATATATATATATATATATTCACCATTTCATATATCCATTTCACATGTGACGTGTTCATATATTCATCCCACGTGTGCCCATGGCCGGCCAGTCTGTTCTATTTTTAATCTTTCTCCTCCTCTACCTCTGAAGGGAATTTCACACCCACTTCCAGTCCTTAGGGTAAACACCAGCGTTTACTCTGAGTCTTTCCCTCCTTAGTCATTGGCTAAAATAACGTGCTCTTCCATTGGCCCTTTCATCTCATTTCCTGGCATCTCATTGGTCATTTCTTCATCCCAAAACCTAAAACGTGATCCAATTAGCTCAGATAAATATAGCCCACATGGTAGTTTCAGTCTCAGTCAGTCAGTCCCATTCAGAGCTCACACAGTCACTCCCTGTCCGAGAGTCAGTCACGAGCAGTCAATCTTGGTCTCTCATTCAGTTCCGCTCAGTCACAGTCAGTTTTGAGAGACGCTGCTCAGTCATCATTTCATATCACTTCCGAGAGAGAGAACAATAAATCGTCACGTTATAATCTCGTCTCGAATCAAGTGTGTACATTCTCTGCTATTAAATTAAGAAGAACTCTGATCATTGTGTCTTTTACTCGCACACATCAACTATATCAACCTACTACCCACGGTCCTCCACACTACAACACTACCAAGCTCACTACCAGTCCTCCACGCTACCAACACTCCAAGCTCCTCATCTGATCCAGCAGTGGCAAACGTCATTATCAACTGGGACAAGTACATCATCTAAACTCAGAACAGCAGTAAAGTAGAGAAGAGAAGTCGCATCAACTCCAGAACATTGGTAGCAGCGGTAGTCAATCGAAACAGGAAACAAGTGATGGACATCAATCCTGTCCTTTCATCGAGTAAACTCCAGAATAGTGTCATTGTGTGTCTTTGTGTGTTGGCATCTTTCTAGGAGCGGGCAAGTGACCCCTCCCTGTGTCTGAGTGTTGCGATAGTCTAAGTGCGACTGGCCTTCTTTGCCAGAGGATATATTTTTTGTATGTGCCTTGTGGTTAACTTTCTTCCTTTTCTCTCACCTAGTCACTGTCAAAGTGCGAAAAATTGAAGATTGTTTAATCCGAAGCCGTGGTGTCTGAGTATCTTATAGAGTAGTGGGTGGATGCTTCTGAGGGCAGTAGGCTCATAAGATATTTTGGTCTAGTCGTATCGTACTTGTGTAGCGGGACACAAGTCACCGCTCCTAGCACTCCGTTTTCTGTTGTATATTCACCCTTCCGTTTTCACTCTCTCTACTGCACAGGCTTTTGTCTTTTATCTTTTCTTTCCTCACTTTATACATATTTCTTACTTGTACACATTCTGTGCACGCTCTTTGACACATGTGTTACACATCTTCTCAATACATCTTATTACTCCTTTCTTCACACAGACATACACACACACATACACTCTCTTTTTCTATAATTTTGTATATATCATTTATTATGTTAAGTAATTTTTGTATATATTGTTCATATTTTTGCTGAATAAACAGAGAGAATACTCAGGCTAAGTTTTCTTTGCCAGAGCTACAGTAATAACACTGGAAATTGTTACCCTTCAAGGACTAAACACTGCTATGACCAAGAGTCGTAGTTGGGAGCCTACACTTCTCGCTTGAGCAACTTCCGGGCGGCCAAGTAGCACCTAACTTTCGCTACACTTGTGTCTGTCATTCCCGTGAATGTGTTCTTGCAAGTCCTTTTTTAAGCAAGAGGGAGAAATTTGCATTGCATCTTCCCTCTCAATACAGACATGGTGGTGACCTTTGAAGCTATAGCTTCAAAGGTCACTTCAAAGGTGCGACTGAAGTGAATTGACCTGGATTCACGTAGTAATTTGTCCCATATTGGGCTGCAAGGGTGGCAGCCTAGTGAGAGCTGACTTGCATCAGAGCACCTATAAGAGGGATTGGAATTTGGTCATAACAGAAATTGGCGACCTTGTCAGGATAGCTGGAAGTTTTTGTAGTTATGAGGGGATGATAGTTTAGTGTTATTTGTTTTTATTCGTATTCTGTGTACGTTTGTATCGAGCCTGGATCACACAGTCGGGGCAGAGTGCCCAGAGGCCTTTCCCGCTGCTGGTGACTGTTTGGGGGAGCTAGAAATGGGCTCGTCCTCGGGTAATAGTGATGGAGCTGACTGTATTAAGGCAGTCACCGAAGGAAACACATGACTTAGTTGGGGGGTGTTGCCAACGGTAAGGCAGGAGAGTTGGGCTTGGATAATTTATTTGTTGGTTTACCTCACCCTGCAGACTACCCCCGGAGATGGTGCTCAGATAGAATTGTCATCTGGTTTGGAGCCTGAGGGCTTCGGTATGCAGTCCAGGCCCCAGTCTGTTGTGTCTGGTATGTTAGGTGTCACTGCTGAGGACGGGGAGACTCCTAACTAAGCGAGGAGGGAGTTTTCTCCTATTTGGAGAGTACCGGAGGCAAGGAGGAGGCTGCTCCCCTGCCAGAACCAGACACAGTGGGTGCTAGTTCACTTTGTGAGCCAACCTTTGCGTTGCCTGAGAATACAGCTGCCAGCATACACGAGGAGGGTTCTGTCCCTCAGGGACGTGTTGCCCTGTTTGTTGCCAAGGCAAAAAAAAAAAAAAAAGGGCAGTAAGGAAGTCGAAGATCGGGAGGAGTATGATGTGAGTAATAATATCCTAAATAGCTGGTGGGGAGAGTAGGACGGAGGGAAAATGCTCCATTTTGCTGTTCATCCGAGACAAAGGAGGCACGAGTGCAGTTACCACGTGGAGGCACGTTGGTTGGCCGATTTTGAGTCAGGATGACTCGGGAGCAGTTGCCGAGGTTTTGGTGGCCTGGTACAGCCAGTATTGTTTAGTGTTGCCGCATTGGTCGCCTCTTGTCTGGGACCCATCTCCACCGTATTATGGCTGATGTTGTTTTCCCCTGCACGGAGATGATGAAGGATGTTATAGACCCAATCTCTTCTTCCTGGATGAGTTGTGAGAGTGTTCTGACTGACGTCGGCGTCAAGGCGCGACGTTGAGAGGAAGTACTGAGTGAAGCTGCCTGTTGTGAGGTGTTGCCTGCTGCTCGTGAAGTACCCACAGTGTTGCTGGGGACTTCGTGTGGCAAGCGGTGGGTGGACGCTGCTGAGGGCAGTAGGCTCATAAGATATTTTGGTCTAGTCGTATTGTACTTGTGTCTGTCTCTCCTGTGAATGTGTTCTTGCGAATCTTTTCCCAGCAAGCGGGAGAGATTTGCATAGTATTTTCTCTCTGGGGACAGACAAGGTGGCGACCTTTGAAGATTTAGCTGTGTGTGACCGGTGTGAATAGGCCTAGATTCACAGAAATTTACTGGTCATTGGGCTACAAGGTTGGCAGGCTTGTGAGAGCAGCCTCGTATCAGGGCAGCTGTAAGCATATAATATATATATATATATATATATATATATATATATATATATATATATATATATATATATATATATATATATATATATATATATATATATATATATATATATATATATATATATATATATATATATATATATATATATATATATATATATATATATATATATATATATATATATATGACATATACATGTATAGATGAAGTTCCGAGACACAATAGAGGTGAGCAGGGAAAGCATCCAGAGTTCTTTCTTTTCTTCACTTTAATACTTTCAACGTTTAACTTTCCCGGCAGGCATCTACAGGCTAAAATATATAATTATATTTAATACAATCTAAAAAAATATACAATTTTAAAAATAAGAACAAAAAATAACAACACGTAATTTCAAGCTTCAAATTTCAAGCATCCACACTCATCAGATGCAGTAGAGAGAATATTTTTCATATAAAACCTATCAAAACTGACACCAGAAATAGAAATACAGAAACAGTGAATGACCACTTCCAAAAAAAATACTTGAAATCATTATAAATATCTATGAATATCAGATGTCCATGGTTTATATCTTGTGACTAAAGTAAGTACGAGTGTGTTTAACTGGATAATGAATAAATACTGTATTGAATGCAATAGTATTTTATAGCATATGCAACAATATAAAAGTAGGGAGTTCTCTTAATGTGGTTTTTTTTTTCGTATTTATTTGGAAATATGAATTTTTTTTTGCAATGATCTCTCTCTCTCTCTCTCTCTCTCTCTCTCTCTCTCTCTCTCTCTCTCTCTCTCTCTCTTTCTCTTCTCTCTCTCTCTCTCTCTCATGAAGTCTTTATAAGCATCTATAAGAAAGTTGGCGAAGAAAAGAATACATTCTGCAATTTTTTCCCAGCTCAAAGACTGGATGTGCCTGTAGAACAAGAGATGGTCTCAGAGTGCTTGGTAATTAGGGAAAGGTGTACCAAGTAGCAGTCAATGGGTTAACTCAGATTGATCTCAGATTGAATAATTATATATTTCCATATTACTCATTGACTTCACATGAAATTATGAAATTTCTCTCTCTCTCTCTCTCTCTCTCTCTCTCTCTCTCTCTCTCTCTCTCTCTCTCTCTCTCTCTCTCTCTCTCTCTCTCTCTCTCTCTCTCTCTCTCATGTGATATTATACAATAATTCTCTCTCTCTCTCTCTCTCTCTCTCTCTCTCTCTCTCTCTCTCTCTCTCTCTCTCTCTCTCTCTCTCTCTCTCTCATGTGATATTATACAATAATTCTCTCTCTCTCTCTCTCTCTCTCTCTCTCTCTCTCTCTCTCTCTCTCTCTCTCTCTCTCTCTCTCTCTCTCTCTCTCTCTCTCTCATGTGATATTATACAATAATTCTCTCTCTCTCTCTCTCTCTCTCTCTCTCTCTCTCTCTCTCTCTCTCTCTCTCTCTCTCTCTCTCTCTCTCATGTGATATTATACAATAATTCTCTCTCTCTCTCTCTCTCTCTCTCTCTCTCTCTCTCTCTCTCTCTCTCTCTCTCTCTCTCTCTCTCTCTCTCTCATGTGATATTATACAATAATTCTCTCTCTCTCTCTCTCTCTCTCTCTCTCTCTCTCTCTCTCTCTCTCTCTCTCTCTCTCTCTCTCTCTCTCTCTCTCTCTCTCTCTCTCTCTCTCTCATGTGATATTATACAATAATTCTCTCTCTCTCTCTCTCTCTCTCTCTCTCTCTCTCTCTCTCTCTCTCTCTCTCTCTCTCTCTCCACAGGGATCAGTCTTAGGACCTGTTCTCTTATTTGTTTATATACACGACATAGATGAGGGTGTTACCAGTATAATATGGAAGTTTGCTGATGACACCAAAATAGCGAATTCCATAGTTTCTAACGAACAAGTAATAGAAATGTAGAAAAAGCTAGCAAGTTGTCAGACCTGCCAAATGAGTTTTAATGCAGATAAGTGCAAAGTGCTTCACGTTGGGTATCGAAACGAAAAAGCAAACCATAGTTTAAATGGTACCCAACTTAGAATTGATTTAGGAGTAACAATCGGGTTTTTTCCTTCTCTTACTCCTTAAGGTATTTCTTTCCGACCTGTTTTCCTGTACAGTTTATGCCGGAGGGAGTGGAGGGTGGGGAGAGAGCCATCTGCTTTCCTGTCCTTTTCTTCTACAATCACTTTAGTAGTCCTAGGTCAGGTCACCTCGTGAGGACCGCAAGGTCTGTTGTGGCCTGCTTTTCTATGTAACTCTCTCTCTCTCTCTCTCTCTCTCTCTCTCTCTCTCTCTCTCTCTCTGTGTGTGTGTGTGTGTGTGTGTGTCATGTGATATTATGTTGAAGAGCACTTATTTATAATCATGGGTAATATCATAGCATAGTACACTTAAGAGACATCTAATGACTGAATTTTTGTTTTATTGCTTGTGCCTTGTCATGCAATAAACAATAAAATAAACAATCTTTTTTCTACCATTTCTCCTGGAAACGTCCGGTGTATGTCTTTCGATATTGTGTTTATTTGGCATAACTGCCATTGATAATAGGTCTAAATAACATATTTAGGAAACTATAATGTACTTCTAATAACTCAAACCATCAATCTTTTTTTCATTTTCCGTCTAGTAGGCAGAAAATAAGTGGTAAATTTCCATAAGTTAAACCTCTTTGATAGATACCCTTCAGCCCTCGCTGCCAGGCGTAAGAGATTATCTTAAATCTGAGCATTATCAAAGATTTCACAATTATTACTGATAGCAGGCGGCGAAGGTTGTTTCAGACCCACACGATAACACGAATAATTTATTGAATCCGACTGAATCCGGTCAAAACCTGAAGGCATACATTAATGATCACAGACGATATTCTATATGAATAATTTGTGTAATGCAGGTATGATTCTGCACGTTACTTGTAGGATAATGTATTCTTACACAGACAGTTAAAGTTACGTGTTTGGGTCTTGGGGCAATCGTTAAGTAACGCGCACGCCCTTTCTGACAGGTGTTCAAGGTAGGTCTATCTACTTCTGTCTCTGCAGCAACACACGTCCTCTCTGCACGAGTATCTTCAGCAAAGTGTCTCTACCGTCCTCAGTTACTGCCTGGGTTCCTACCCTGTGTAACCGCCGGCTAAGTATCTGCCGGCTTGTAGTTCCTGTACTTTATTTTGTAGCTGGTTTCTTGTTATGTTCTTATCATGACGGGCCTCAGATAAGGGTTACACTACTGTACTTTGCCATAAGTTACGTTACGAGGTTAATATTACACTTATAACATTATTTGGTATGTGGACGAGACGAGAAGGCGAGCTACAGAGGGGTGTTTGTTTATAGGACACCACGGCCTTTATCTAGACCATCATTTTTACCCTCAGCCAGGTCAGCGCAAGGCAGGGTAAGGGCTGACATAGTTTAATGGAGGTCAAGGGGATGAACTTGGGAAGAAACATGGTGTGATGGGTTGAAGGGGTGAAATGAGAAGAAATAAGGGGGCTCTGCCATAGGGGCAGAGTCTTGGAAGCAGTCGCAGAGGCAAGACCTGTGTCGCTCACCACTCTCCAGCTGTGCCACTGTCTTTTCTGCAGCAGAAGCACCATTTCATAAACTCTACGGGGCCCATCTGCCACGTTACGTGGACATGGAGCATGGGATTATGGTGATTGTGTGGCATTCATTACGTTCTACAAGGACCTTTGACTGTTCCCACAATCGCGTATGTATTAATTACTTATGTATCAATCATATCTGTGTCATTAATATATTTAGATGTTTTGGTGTTTGTTTCGGGACGATGATGTTGTATAATGTAGTGTTTACAAATATCCCTGTGAAGTGCACGGCCACATTGCATTATTGTAGAATCCCCAATTATTTCCTATCAAGTGATGTACTTATGACAACTTACAGGTTTGACCGCACCCCAATAAATTGAGTACAACGCTAGTGGTTATCAGTCACTCCTTTGCCACACTATGAACGTAAACTCATCAGTGCGTTTACACCCTGTCCATCGTTATCCATAAGCGACGGTGATAAGGCCGGCCTCATCTTAGCCTCATGTCATAACAAGCATCCTTCATCTCCTTACATCAACAATACCCTAACACCGACCGTACAAGAAATTCGCTGACTTAGGTCTCGTCTTGGTCCTCGCCCTGATCTCCAGGTCCTTTCTCATTAACAAACACGCTTGCACAACAACTTCTTTCACCCGCTTGGCGGTAACAACAATATTTGGTAATTTTTTTCATTTTGAAATATGGCCTATCAAAATCAGCGACGGATATTATTTTCTGTCATGTGATACTTCTTTTACGTTTTGAGTGTTGGTAATGATATGTTTTTATTTTTATCCCACTGGGAACAATGCACGTTATGTTCTTGCCAGCTGGACATGATGATAGAGAGGACACTGGCTGAATATGAAAACAAAGTTGCACACAATTAGTTCTATAAGACTTGTAGTTGCTGATGGTCAGATCATGTGTCAGGCATCGTCACAGAACACATGCACTCATATCATCGAGAAGAGAAAAACACAAAGAAAAGGGTTCTGTTCCATGACTGCATGAACAGCAGACAGTCTCAAAGGGATAAATAACTCTAGACAAGGACTGAAAGGAAAAATTAACAACGTCTCCTTATCTCCACATTCCTGAGCTGATTAGATCTCATAGGATTCACTCCGCTTGTCACGCGCGTCATGTAATGCTAAAAATCTCGCAACCTTGGAAACGTGTTACGATGACCGAGTGTTTGTCTATATTTCAGTAATATTGCCCATACTGCTCTGTACTTCGCTGAGACTCCAACACAATTCCGGTATTCCACCCACGAAGTTGCTATAAAAGGCTTGATCTTGGCCTGGACGTAAGAACGCATCATGATGACTCAGCGCTCTGGGCTTCACAGATGACGGCAACGAAAAATCTGTCATGATACCAACTTGCTGCTTTTTTACTTGTTATTTAATTTTCTATGGATGCACATAAAGAAGAAAAACTTGATTTGCGACATAATCGAGAAATCATGCAAGAAAAATATTTTATTGACAATCATATTATGTTGTATGGGGCGAATCAAGGAATATGACATCATTGTTGAAGCGTCTTTAAAATCAGTCATTCTCTCCTTTTACGTCTAATATCGAGAAGTAACCGCCAAAGATTCCTCTAAGGTAGTACGACACTATCGCCAGGAGCGACGCTTCCCGTCAACTTATCTCGTCACCCCAGTCATCAGTCACTGTCAGTAGTGCAGAAGTGGGTGTAGTAGGTGGATGCAGAACTCCAGGGTGGGGTTGTTGCTGCCAGACGCACAAGATCGTTTTTCTTTCCTTCTTTTCATTTACAGTAAGTTTATAACCGTAACACATCTACTTTTCAACAGAATGATCCATCACTGGCTCAAATATAATGATGGAAACAGTTGTGCAAAGTACACACACTCAAAGTGAAATTCATTAGTTTTGTGAGTGACTCACCGTTCATGAAGAGGTTTCCCGTCTTCCCTGTGGACGGCACCGTCCACCCGATTGCATAGGTATATGGTTATGACATAGCTATAAACCGTGGTTTTTTTGCTATCTTGAATTATTGCTATAATGACTGAACCCTGAAATTCCCGCTATATACAAATTAAATTTTCATCGGAGATAGCTGCCAAAACTGCCCATATAAATGCTGCCGAATCGCAACTGACTTATTTTAATAAGTAGCAATGTTTCTATTTGGAACGAATTAAATCAGTGATGATATTCATGGGGGAAACAGGTTCCTCAGCGGGACACTTGCTGGCGGTCAAGCCACACACCGCTAACGAAGAAGGCGGGGCATCAGGAACTAAAGCGTTCTATAGAACGCTTGAATGACATATAGGAGTGTAACGCTCCTTTTTAATATTTCCGTGTTTCTTTGAGTTTCCCCAATAATTGTTTTCTTTTGTAGCTTGCGGTGAAGAGGAGGATAATAGCGGTAATTAAAGGTTTAGTGATTATATGAAAAAAGTATATTTATAAGGCGTGTATTCGTGGGAGTGATTTAGAAGTCTTGAAACATTTGTTATAAATAGTCTTTATTTATTTCAACTGTGGTTTTCTCTAATCAGTGGTAATACGAATAATAGGATTACATCATGTTGCGTCAGCCTACCAGTAACTCATAAGGTGTCATTCCCTAGCTTATAAAATATGTTAGTAATTTAGAATTCAATTATTAACTTCAACTAATGTCCAGCCTATATGCTCACCTTGCTAGCCAATTATTCCTGCATTTTTATTTAAACTCACGGTTCAGTAAAATTATTTGTGAAAGAAGAGAGAGAGAGAACTAGCTAAGGTTCCAATAACTTCAGAGGCCTGGGGGTGTTGAGGGGGAGAGCACAGAATGGCGTCTCCCTTCCCTCTGGCAACAGGTGGGTCTCGTAGCTCTGAAATATTTGATTTTTTTTATTTAGAAGTGAATATTACTGTGTTCATGTTTATTATTCATGTCTCTAGTGAAGATATAGTGACTGTACGTGTTGACAGAATAGCGTCTCCCTTCCCTCTGGCAACAGAATGGCGTCTCCCTTCCCTCTGGCAACAGATAAAATAGCCGGTGTTGGTCCCACGTGGAGACAGGCCACAGAGTCTTGGGAAAATGTTAGCCATGTAATGTTTCTTTAGTCAAATATAATCTACTGTGAATGTGTTGTGAGCAATATTATTGCCGTAGAGAAGTGATGGATGAAGGCTGTGACGCTATTTAGGGATATAACGGTGCCCAGAATCAATGGTACTCTTGAGGAGTTATAAAAGTAATTATTTTCTTGTGTATTCGTAGTGTTAAGTAACGGAGTATACTCGTAAGTGTATATGCCATACCAGAATTTCAAGTGCCTTTTCTTTTTTTTTCTAGATTAACCACTCGATAAAGTGTCATAGTGGGTTAGTCAACCCAAAGAATCCCATCAGTATTATTCATTTAATTATTTTGGCTATTTTTATATTTTTCGTTCCTCCTAATAAAGCCACACTGTAGGTACTGTGTGATAATTAACCTCTCCCTACCCTCTGGCCATGACGATGAAGGCGAGAACCATTACCAATCAAAAATGTTTTCTTTTTTTTCTATTGTGTGTGCGTGCTTCACCTCTTCTCTCTTCCTCTTCTTTTTTTTTCTTCTTCATCGTGAAGATCTTTGCCTCGTCTCATTAGAGCTCTGATCGGACCGGTGAGGAGGAGGGAGGAGGGGGGAACCGGAGGGGGGGGTGGCATTACAGGAGTTAATAAATTATTTATCTGAGAGAGAGAGAGAGAGAGAGAGAGAGGGGGGGGGAAAGACTTATTTCAAGGTCACTCATGAATGTGAAACTGATTAGGGTCAAGACTTCAACAATGCAGCTGGCTAATACCTGTTGCGTTACCAGCCAACACGCCAGTGCCGTTGCTTGCCTCCAAATGGCTGACGATGCACACACTCGGATAATTTCTCTTAATCTGTTATGACAACGAAATTTGCCGATAAGATTTCTGTCATTATATTGTACTGTTTGGTTGTCTATGTATACTCTTTACTGTGTGTGTTCTGCGCAATAAGATGCCTAGGTCCGATATACAACTTGCACATTAAGATAAAAGTAAGTTGAAAGATGTTCAACCTCTCCATTTGAAAACTACATTTAAAATTATTTGAAGCTCCGACAAGAGGTCGCAGTATAATTTCAAATCACTTGGGCAAATTACTCTTAGCCGTTGAATAAGAAGTTCTGAATTAGCCATTTCTAGTTACAGATATAACCAGATTGATTATTACTTCCTTTTTAGATAGTCGAGACTTAATAAATTTGGATTTTAAACACAAAACTAAATTCGAACGCGTCATTTTAACGCAGAACTGAAGGCGCGGCGTGATGGGCGTGGAGGTGTGGGTGTTGCTGGTGACGGTGGCGGTGTTGGCGTTGTTGTATTCCAAGTGGCGCCATTCCTACTGGGCTTCGAGAGGCGTGCCCACCCTGCCTGTCACGCCTTTCCTCGGACACATACTGAAGTCTGTCTTCGCCGCCAGGGAACCATGGAAGCTTCAGGAAGAGGTAAGGCTTGCTACAATGGCCCATATTCAGAAACACTTTGCTCTCTCACCACGTCTATTTTCAAGCCACAGAGATGATTAGTCTTCTTTCAGTAATATATAAATTTTGTTAATCTGTTACTAGAAATGTACAAACACCCTTAAACAAACAAAAAAAAAAAAAAACTTGTTCCTTCCTACTTTCTGAATCCTCATTCTCAGTCCATAGCTGCAAATTGCGTCTATGTGCACAACAACTTAACCTGCCCTCGTGCCCATGCTCTTGAATCTTCCCAGCCTTCCACTATTTAGCTACGATTACATAGTCACTCAAACAACAGAAAACAGGGTGACAGCATAAACAGAAGGATTAGAGGTTAGAAAAAGATCAAGAATATTTGTAGCCGCACCGGCTGGGCATCAATTGGCTCTCAGGTGATCTGTTTTACTGATCACACCCATCATCGTAGGGTCGAGGAAAGGCAGTTCTCTCTCTCTGACGTTTATTAATGAGGTAGGCATGACCGTAAGAATTACGAACAAGTTCTCATCTCAGTTTCTTACAAAATAACATTATACACTGATATTAAACACTTTCAACATATTACAATATTCATTAACAATACATGCAGTCAACTTGGCACTTTGACAATCAGTTTTTACTACAAAATTAAAGTATTTACCTCGGTCACCATCCTGCCCGTCTTTGTCTGAGCGCGACTTGGCCGTGAGTGACGCCCGCAGGCGACCAGTGGGTTAACCACACTCTACTAACAAGTGAGCATCGGCTTTGGTGCTTAATATAGCATTGAATACTAATACTTACACATATTACACGTTTTCATGCAAATAGAAAACTATTGAACATTTCACTTATGAATGCCAAGGAATAATGACATGAGGTACATAAGCTTTACATACAGTAACATGGCTTCCCTAAATTGTCTAACAATTTACCTTAAATTAACATTAGTATGTACCTTAAAACTAGGATTAGCACATAATATGTTTTGTTACACTGGCTCCTTGGCAGGGATGCTCTGGTCTATTATTATGCATTACCTTCTAACAGCAATACTAGACTATGATGGTCCTGTTTGCCTTTGTGCGTCTTCCCTGATTGTCGAGATTACAGTCTGACACCAGGACCTTAACCTTTCTTACTAGGCCATCATGATCAGGAGATGCTTCTGTTATTCTTCCCAGTTTCCACTGATTCCTTGCTACATTCTGATCCTTGATGATAACTATGTCATCTGCACTGAGATTCCTCTTTGGTGTTATCCACTTATTTCTAAGTTGTAGGAATTGCACATTCTCCTTTTTCCACCTGGACCAGAACTGGTTGGCCAGGTATTGTGCTCTGCGCCATCTCTTTATGCAGTACAGGTCCTTCTTAATGAAAATGCTTGGAGGAGGCAGTACTACCTTTGTTTTCATAGTTAACAAATTACTGGGTGTCAACGGTGTAGGACTTTCTGGGGAGTTAAGATGGTCCACAGTTAGGGGACGACCATTAAGTATATTTTCAGCTTCAACTAAGAAGGTTCTCAGATCTTGGTCATCTAACTGGGTACCATGCTGATCAAGTAACACAGAGAGTACATTTCTCACTGTGCATATCTGGCTCTCCCAAATACCTCCCATGTGACTGGGTACATTCATGTTAAAAACAATCCAGTCACATTGATCTTTCATGAGTTCTTGTCTGACTTTATTGTTATTTAATTCTTTCAAGCATTTCTCATACTCTGATTTGGCTCCTACAAAGTTAGTTCCTTGGTCACATCTCAACTGTCTTAAAGGCCCTCTTTGTCCTACAAAGCGACGGTATGCACTTAGGAAGGAACTTGTATCCATGCTGTTGGCTGTCTGTATGTGCACGGCCCTACATGCCATGCAAGTAAAGAGCACTCCATATCTTTCAAACTCTTTACGCCCCTCTTTGACAAAGAAAGGGCCAAAGAAATCTACTGCTGAGTATGTAAAAGGAGGTGATGGTTCTAGTCTGTCAATAGGCAGGTCTGCCATCTTCTGTCCCTGTGTTGTACTTCTAACTTTACGACAGATAATGCACTTTGAAATATGCCTTGACACTAGGGATGATCTTCCTACTATCCAGTATCCACATGACCTGATTTCATTTAAAGTTATGCCCCTGC
Source organism: Scylla paramamosain (assembly GCF_035594125.1). Classification (NCBI taxonomy): domain Eukaryota; kingdom Metazoa; phylum Arthropoda; class Malacostraca; order Decapoda; family Portunidae; genus Scylla; species Scylla paramamosain. The sequence continues at coordinate 21,122,238 of NC_087154.1, forward strand.
CTTGATGATTTGTTCTTTTGTGGTGGTGGCATATTATCAGCTGGGTTATGTGTGATGTTTTGGGGAGGATGACTGGATGTTTGGATTCATCTGTCAGATTAGAAAGCCTCAATCTTCCTCCTACTCTCATGATACCACTTTTATCAATGAAGGGATCTAACTTATAGAGGGAACTGGTCTTGTCTATCACTTTTGTTCCCTTGCCATTGTCCCATTTATTTAAAGAGTTATGGTTAGCAGATGATTTCAGTACATTTATCTCCTTTTGGAATACCTTTGCTTGCAGTTGTTTTATAACTTAATTTTCAGCTTCTGACACTTTTGCTACATTTACTGGCTCATATGTGTCTCCCTTTACTTTTAGTAGTGATATCACCTTTTCCTCTGAAATTGTTCAGAAGCTTCAGACATACAGCAACTGCCCTCTTTGCTTTAAACCTGTTGGGTCCGAAACATAATGATACGTTGGTGGGTTTATTCGGGGTTCAATTGAGTTACTCAGATGTTCGGGGTTTTGGGGTTTCACACTGTGTATTTTTAATCTGTGTCGAAGCCAATGAAATAAATAGCAGGTGTGGTACACTTTAGTTCTGCTCCAGCTGTCTTAGGACTCACACGTTTTATTCCCTGTCCTACTCGCCTAATACACATTGCTAGCAAGGATGGCTCAGAGTTTAACAGGTTATGGGCCCAGGAACAGACTGTATTTTGATGGTGATGAGCGCAAGTACGAGTTATGGGAAGTGAAGTTTTTGGGCTACATGCGGCTACAGAAATTGCATAATGTGATTGATCCTCCTGCATCAAGTACGACTGCTGCAGACGTTACCAAAAATGCCGAGGCATTTGCGGAGTTGATTCAGTTCCTGGATGACCGTAGTCTATCCCTTGTGATGCGTGATGCGAAGGACGATGGACGTGAGGCACTGAGGATTTTACGGGAACACTACTTATCGAAAGGTAAACCCAAGGTCATATCACTGTACACGGAGCTCACAACGTTGCTTAAGGGAGAAAACGAGAGTGTTACAGACTATGTGATTCGAGCCGAGACGGCGGCAACTGCACTTAAAACGTCTGGTGAAACTATTAGTGACAGCTTGTTGGTGGCAATGGTGCTTAAGGGTTTACCTACGGAATTCAAGCCATTTATGACTGTAATTACACAAAGAGAAAAGGCATTGACATTTGCTGAGTTCAAGGTGTCTCTCAGAAGTTTCGAGGAGACAGAGAAGTCGTGCGGCGACAAAAGTGACAGTGACAGAGTGATGAGGATAGAGTCTCGTAAATTCAGTGGTACGTGTTTCAAGTGCGGTCTTCAGGGTCACAAATCGGTCGACTGCCGTGTCTCTAGACCGAACCAGACTTTAAGAAGATGGTGTGAGAACTGCAGGAATAACTCCCACGATACGAAGTTTTGTTGGAAGAGTTCGGGGGGTAACAGTGGTAAAGACTCTGCCAGGAACGTAAAAGATTATAGTGATGATTATGACAGTCAGAGCCACAGTTTTGTGTTTAAAGTGGGGCTTCGGAGATCAGAGACTGAATCATGTGTTGTGGTTAACAAGTTAATGGTGGACTGTGGTGCAACTACTCATATAATCAATGATGACTCCAAATTTGTGTGTTTTGACAAGCAATTTGATCCTGAGAGACATTTTATTGAACTAGCTGATGGTAGTAGAACAAATAATCTGGTTAAAAAGAAGGGTGATGCCTGTGTTACCCTTGTAGACTCTTGTGGTAATGTTCATACAACAATTCTGGAAAATGCTCTCTGTGTACCTTCCTTCAAGCAAGATATTTTCTCGGTTCAAGCTGCCACTGAGAAGGGTGCATCAATCGAGTTTAAACCAAATTCTGCAGAGTTAACATCTACAAACGGTACAAAGTTTGACATAGTTAAGCATGGTAGACTGTATTTCTTAAACAATACTGTTTGTTCAAATAGGGCGTCCTATACATTGAGACAGTGGCATGAAATTCTCGGTCATTGTAATGTGAGTGATATTTTGAAACTTGAAGGTGTAGTGAACGGAATGAAAATTAGTGACGAAAAGGACTTTGATTGTGGCATTTGTGTTAAAGGGAAAATGACTCAGTTTAGAAACAGACAAGCTGATGAGCGTTCAAAAGCTAAACTAGATATGGTACACTGTGACCTAGCTGGTCCCATTGATCCTGTTGCCAAGGACGGTTTTAAGTATGCACTCAGTTTTGTTGATGATTACTCCGGTCTTATCATGATATACTTCCTCAAATATAAGTGTGACACCTTACAGGCAACTAAGCATTTCATAGCAGACATTTCTCCCTATGGCTCAGTGAAATGTCTCAGAAGTGATGAAGGTACGGAATTTACTTCTAATGCATTCGCAGATTTACTCGTGGAAAATAAAATCAAGCATGAAATGTCTTCTCCCTACTCACCTCACCAAAATGGTACCGCTGAAAGAGGCTGGCGTACTCTTTTTGAAATGGCCAGATGTTTACTAATAGAGTCTGGTCTGCCAAAGTTTCTGTGGACGTATGCCGTTATGGCCTCTGCTTACATTAGAAACAGATGTTATAACCTTAGGATTAAGAAGACTCCATTCGAGGCTTTTGCAGGTAAAAAGCCAAATATTAGTAATATGCACATTTTTGGTTCTGTATGTTATGCCTATGTACAACAGAAGAAAAAACTTGATGCCAGAAGTGAGGATGGAATTTTTGTAGGCTATGATAAGTCTAGTCCAGCATACCTTGTATATTGGAATTTCCAAAGACTGGTACAGTAAGGAAAGTTGGATGTGTCAAATTTACCAGGCCTAGCGTAGATGTAAGTTCAGATGTAGCATGGGGTAGTGAATGTGACTGGACTACAACACGTAGTACTGACACTGAAGCTAGCCCAGAAGTTGGTAACCAAACAGAGGACAGTGTGTGTTTAAGGCGGTCAGAAAGAGTAAAACGTAAACCCATATATTTTGGTGACTGTATTGTTGGTGATGAAATGGATGAGGCTTTGGACAGTATTGTGAATTGTACTGTTGACTATTGCTATAAACTAGCCAGTGTACCTTATACATATCAAGATGCTATTGCATCTCCTGATTCTGATAAATGGCGAGAAGCTATGGAATTGGAAATGAATGCTCTAAAGGATAATGAGACTTTTGAGCTTACTACTTTGCCTGAAGGTAGAAAAGCTGTGGGAAGTAGGTGGGTATATGACCTGAAGTTTAACCCTAACAATGAGACAAGGTACAAGGCTCGTTTTGTTGCTAGGGGTTACTCTCAGGAGGCAGGTATAGATTATCACGAAACATTTTCCCCAACTACTAGGATCACATCTGTAAGAACTTTAATGCAGTTGGCTGTACAACATGACCTGGTTGTTCATCAAATGGATGTAAAAACTGCCTACTTAAATGCACCTATTGATTGTGAAATTTATGTTGAACAACCCAAGGGTTTCTGTGTGGAGGGTAATGGTGGCGAGAAGTTGGTGTACAAATTAAAGAAATCCTTGTATGGTCTCAAACAAAGTGGTAGAAATTGGAGTTCACTGTTGCACTCATATTTGGTTGACCTAAGTTTAACTCAGTCATTTGCTGACCCATGTCTTTATACCAGAATTACTGATGATGAGGTAACCAATGTATTAGTTTGGGTTGATGACATAATAATTGCGGCCAGCAGTGATGCAAAATTGAAGAACATGAAGGAAAGTCTGGGTGATAAATTTAGGATGAAAGATCTAGGCAAAATTTCCTGGTATCTAGGTATACAGTTTGTGTGTGATGATAATGTAATTAAAATGAATCAAACTAAATATGTGGAAAAGATCCTTGAGAAATTTGGTATGCAACATTGTAAACCTGCCTATACTCCTTGTAACATGGATGTGAACAAAGTATGTATTAGTTCTAGTGAATCAAAACTGGCTGATATCAATATGTATAGAGGATTAGTTGGAAGTCTGATCTATGTAAGGACATGTACTAGACCTGATTTGTGCTTTATTGTAACTAAATTGTCTCAGAATATGACTAATCCAACTACTTCTCATCTCACTATGGCCAAGCATGTATTAAGATATTTGAAAGGTACCATTGATCAATGTTTGACTTTTAAAAAGTCAGATGAGTCACTGAATTTGATTGGGTATTGTGATGCTGACTGGGCTAATGCACAAGATCGCAGAAGTATTACCGGGTATAGCTTCCAACTTTCCAGTGGGGGTCCATTAATCTCTTGGAAGACTAGAAAACAGAGAACAGTTGCTCTGTCTACTTGTGAAGCTGAGTATATGGACTTGTCTGCCGCTACTCAAGAGGCAAAGTTTTTATTGCAATTACTGGAAGATATGACAGGAAGTACTTCGATAAACAGCTGCACTATACACTGTGATAACCAAGGTGCCATAAAATTGGGAGATTAAACGAATACTTACCAAGTATGATGTTTGATCGTAATTTCACGAACATTTAACTGCGTCACTGAGGTAGTAAACGAGATGCCCGCTTCACCAGCTCCACGTCAGTCCTTCAGAGAATAGGTTTGAGGAAGCAGCCAGAATATTCAAGTTGTAGCTACAACTGAGCTACAAGAGACTAGGGAAGGGAGGGAGGGCGTTTACTACCTCAGTGACGCAGTTAAATGTTCGTGAAATTACGATCAAACATCATACTTGGTAAGTATTCGTTTAATCTCCCAATTTCACTTCACGACTATTTAACTGACGTCACCGGTAGTCAACGAGAACTTTAGAGTGGTTCCTCAAACCTATCAAGCCACTCAAAGGCTAAAGAACAATAATGTGGAAGCATGAACAGCCTTTTATTACCCAATATTCAGTAACAAACCCAAACAAGTACAACAACAGCACGGCTTACAACAATAATGCGCGTGAAGAACTACAAGTTATGAGAGTACAGTTCTGGAAAATTCACCAGCATCAATTATGGGCTTCCTGTAGTACTTCGTGAATGTAGATTCTCTGGTCCAGCCAATAGTAGAGATAATTGTCGACAAAGGGAGCCGCAGGGCCGCCTTACTGGCTGACGCCGACCTGGTAGAATGAGGTGAAAAAATGCCAAGATTAATGCCAGCAGCTCGCATGACATCTTTCGTCCAGCGACGTAATGTGTCCCGTGAAGCCAGTTTGACTGGAGGTCTTGTTGTGAGAAAGAAACCCGTGAGCGAACCCCGCATGTTGTTTGTGCGTTCTAGATAGCTCATCGTTGAGGTGACAACACATAACCTCCTGTCTGGGGGATAGGCTACGAAAACCAATTCTGACAAGTGTGTACCTGGCCTAGAAGTTTTTAGCGGATCACCAATCCTAAAAGAGACCCGACTGTCCGAAACAGTCATGTTCCTAATGTCTAACATATGTAAAGTCTGACCGCGTTGACCAGAGAGGAGCAACATAAGGATTGTTAGCTTCCTTGATAACTGAATCAAGGACAAATCTTTATCGGGCCCAAGACCTATGATGTGATCCAAGATCAAGTGAGGATCCCAGGTCGTACCGTAGCGGGGTAAGGACGGTCTCACCTGAAAGACTGCTTTCATAAACCTTGTAGCTAAGGGATGTTGTCCTGCCGGCTGGCCATTGATACTTGCCACTGCCGAGATGGCCGACCGTAACGTGTTGATGGAGCTGTAAGTCCTACCTGCACCCCTCCTAAATTCGGAAAGGAGGAAATCTAAAAGGTCAGCTGAAGATGGCTGAAAGAGATCAATTTTCCTGCCGAAGCAAAATGACAACCATTTCTTAATATGCGACCCATACTGTTCTCTCGTGCTCTCCCTCCAGGAGTGCAGCAGAAATCCGGCAACTTCCGGCGAAAGGCCGCGACTTTGGTACGATTCCCTGATAATACCATCGCTGTCAAGATCAACACTTGAGACCGAGGATGTGTGAGAGTTGGATTTTGTGGCAGCACGAGAGGAAGACGGGGGAGAAGCACAGGAGGTGCCGTTAGCAAGCGGAGGGCTGTCGGGAACCATACTTGAGTCGGCCATAGAGGAAGAATCACCATCACTGTAGCTTCGTCTTCCTGGAGCTTTTGGAGGACCCTTGATATAATACTGAAAGGTGGGAAAGCATAGAAGTTCTTATTTGACCAAGTCATCGTGAAGGCATTAACATGAATGGCACAGGGATCTGGCTTCCAGGAAACATAAGCAGGTAATTGTGTATTTATGCGAGTGGCAAACAGGTCAACATCAGGTGTGTAATAGAGTTGAGAAATGCTTTGGAAAATATGAGGCAGTAACATCCATTCCGCATCCATGTTTTTCAATCGGGATAGTTTGTCTGCCTCTGTATTATGTAGGCCCTGTATATGCTGTGTTGACAAAGTAATACCCCTTGACAGAGCCCATTCAAAAATTTGTTCCACTATCACATGAAGGTAAAGTTTAGTACTGCCACAACGATCTAAACAGGTAAGTGCAGTGACACTGTCAGAACGGAGGCGAATATGAGTACCCCAATTATCCTTGCAAAGAGACTGTAGACCCATGAGAATAGCTTTTAATTCTAAACAGTTGATGTGATCCAGTTCATCATGAGCCCAGTGACCAGCAGTCCTGGCATTCCCCACCACTGCGCCCCAGCCAGTCAGGGAGGCGTCACAAAACAATTCTAGTTGGTGGGGACTGGATCGTAACGACTTTGTTTGTGAATCTATATTATTAATCCACCATTTGATTAACCCCTGAGCATGATTGTCCAAGATAACAGGTGAGTTATAATTCCCATGATGCCGTGCGAGTTCCTTGTTACGAATTATTTCCAAGTACTTATACCTGAGTGGTGCCAACTCCACGGCAGGGTCAGAGGCTACAGCCATACCAATAAAGGAGGAGAGTTCAAGTAAGGATATAACATCTTTGTTCAGTAGAAGTGAACCCTGTGCCTTAATGTGCTTCCTCCTCCTGGGTGTCAGAGTGGCAGTCATGTCTACAGAGTTTAATACCACACCAAGAAACTCAATCTCTTGGGTAGGCTCTAGGACCGATTTGTGAGGATTTACTGTGAGCCCTAAGGAGTCAAAAAGGTGTAGAGCGTAAAGCACATTAGATCCTAAAACGTCAGCAGAGTCAGCAATAAAGATGCAATCATCCAAATACATTGACACGAAAATTCCCAACTTATGAAGATGCGAGAGGACAGGTTTTAACAATTTAGTGAAAATACGGGGTGCTGAAGTCAAACCCTGTGGAAGGCAAGTAAAGCGGAACGTAGAGTTACGCCAAGTAAATTTAAACCAATTCCTGTCCTCTGGCCTCACATAGACTGAAAAATAAGCGTCTTTGAAGTCAATAGACATGAAATGACAGTTCTGGTGGATTAAAGGTAGCACATCTTTGAGAGTATCCATCTTAAAATGTATATGGTCCACATATTCGTTAAGTTCTTTCAAATTCAGAATGACTCTAGCTGTGCCGTCTCTCTTAATGGTAGGAAAAATGTTAGAAAGAAAACCATGTCCCCCTGGTGCACATAATTCAACTATCCTCTGCTCCAAGAACTTTAGCATGGCAGAGTCCAGCGCTTTTTCATCTGAAAGTGACAAGCTAAGAGGAGCCGGAGGGCTCCCCTGTATGGGGACACGCACAAAAGCTAAAAATTTTCCATGTACCACATCATAGATCCATTTATCCGAGGAAAGAAGGTTCCACTGTAACCTGGCATCAAAGATTTTTCCCCCATGAAAATTATCCGGAGTATTAAACAAGTCCATTAACAAGGGACTTACCAAAGGTACTTTCACTGGTGAGCTCTGTGTCTCGGCATCCCCTTCCCCTGGGGAGGCCTCTGGCCTAAAAAAGACCTTGTTTGGTGACGTGGTCTCGGCTGCTGAGAGTGAGGGCGTGAGGGTAACTGGCGAGGTGAAGCAAATCGTTTTCCAGGAGCTTTGTAAGGGCGGAAGGTGGGCCGCCCAAGTTTCCTGGATTTGTGAATTTCCTCACACTTCTTAATCACATCGAACGGGAATAAATCATCCTTGCCGACCTCACACTCCCAATTGCAGAGCTCTGCCAAGGCAGAATCATTCACATGAGTTCGAGCAACCTCTTTCCGAAGCTGATTGATGTAGTTAACAGCGGAAGTCAGTAGCCTCAGGCTGTTATTAAGACCATCAAGGTAGTAGTTTACAGGCTTGTCTTTCTTATCACCAATATCACTGATGCAACAGGCAATGGGGACCAACGCCTTGGTCAACAGTTTATTAGTAAGTGACAGCCGAGTGTCAACTAGCTTTCCACCGACGCTCATTGCCTTTGTGATGGCAGAATTAGTCGCTGGGACCTTTAAATTGGGTACATTACTCGGGAGTTTGATCTTATCACATGTAAGCTTCACACCGTCAGAAGAGGGCCGACGTCTCAGACTGGCATTAAGAATGCCAGCCAGGCGGTCAGATAAGGGGTCACCTGTCTCTTCCTCACCCCGGAAGTGGCCAGCAAACTCATCGAGAGCTTTCTGGAAATCCGCATCAACCACCGAATCACCGGTTGACTGTGTAGCGGGGGCAGTAAGCAGATCGAGGTCGTCAAGGGGATCAGCTTCGGGCAGACACCGAGGCGCTTCAGCTGCCTCATCATCAGAATGGGGGAAGGTGAAGTTAGTCTCCACCGACACTGGAGGGACTGCCGGCTGGTCTAATCTTTCAATTAGAGCACCCAAAAGGGTAGAAAGCTTGTCCAAAGTTACTTCACTCGAAGGAGGCACCGCTGTATCGCCGATGTGGCTCGGGCCCGCAGCTGACTGCGGACAGGCGGGAGGTGGTTGAGTACTGGAACTATCCCGGGAGGCCTTCCTCCGCTTGCCATCGCCTTCTAGAAGGTCCTTCTCACGTCGCTTCCCTCCCGAAGCAGGTGAGGGGGGACGCCGAGGCGTTCCTGAGCCCTTTTCCCGTTCCGACATCTCACGTCTAGAAAGAACGGAAAACGGGAAGGAAACACAAGAGCCAACATATACGTCCTTAGATCATATATGTGGAATCACCATACAGCTAACACCCTGCTGTAGCGGGTGAAGGCTTACCAGGCTGACTCCTAAGAGAAAGCCGGTGAACAGAAGCCAGGTGGTCGACGAGCGGAACAGCAGACAGCGTTGAGGTGTGGACTGTGTGGAGACTAGCAGCGAACTGTCGTGGAGCTGGTGAAGCGGGCATCTCGTTGACTACCGGTGACGTCAGTTAAATAGTCGTGAAGTGAAATTAGTTGAAAACCCTGTCCAGCATCAGAGATCAAAGCACATAGATATTAGATACCATTTTATTAGGATAGAGGTTCAGAGAGGTGTAGTGCAACTTAACTATGTACCATCTGATCAAAATATTGCTGATATGTTCACTAAACCTGTACCTAAAGTAAAGCTTTGTGAATTCAGTAAAGTTATTATGGGTGTGTAGATAGTTAAAACAGGAGTGTGTATTGATTTAATGTGTGTTGTATTGTATATACCCATCATTAGTTTCAGTGGGGGTGTTGGGTCCGAAACATAATGATACGTTGGTGGGTTTATTCGGGGTTCAATTGAGTTACTCAGATGTTCGGGGTTTTGGGGTTTCACACTGTGTATTTTTAATCTGTGTCGAAGCCAATGAAATAAATAGCAGGCGTGGTACACTTTAGTTCTGCTCCAGCTGTCTTAGGACTCACACGTTTTATTCCCTGTCCTACTCGCCTAATACACATTGCTAGCAAGGATGGCTCAGCGTTTAACAAAACCAATCAGAAAAATACTCAAGTCTTTCTAGTATATCTGTGGGCTATTGTGTACCTACAGCATGACATACAACTTTCTTCACTTCAGGGTCATTTTCATTTATGACCTTGTACTGGGGATAGCTATCCATTTTGCTATGTTGCCAAAGGAATTCTGGGCCATTCCACCAGATCTTGCTATTACACAATTCATCTGCTGTCATGCCTCTAGATGCATGATCTGCTGGGTTATACTGTGTGTCTACAAATTTCCACTGATCTGGTGAAGTGTGATCTCTAATTGTTTCTACTCTATTAGCAACATATACATGGAATCTCTTTGCTTCATTTGCAATGTAACCAAGGACTACTTTGCTGTCTGTCCAAAATACTTCTTCCACATTATTATACTCAAGTTCTCCCTTCAAGAGTTTATGGATTCTAACTGACACCACTGCTGCTGATAGCTCTAGTCTGGGAATTGTCATGGTTTTTAGAGGTGTGACATGTGACTTTGCCATTATTAATGCACAATGAATTCGGCCAGTCTTGCTAATTAATCTAATATATGAGCACTGGCCATATCCCTCTTGGCAGGCATCTGAAAAGTGATGGAGTTCAACCTTTTCTACTTCCCCAAAGTAATCAGGTTTGTAACATCTAGGTACTTTTAGCTGATCTAGTTTGTGCAGCTCATCCTTCCATTGTATCCATTTAGGTTTGACATAATCATCATCCCACTGAACTGCATTCTTACATAATTCTTGTAAAATTTGCTTTCCAGTCAGTATGAGAGGTGACACTAGACCTAATGGATCATATATAGAGCTCACTGTTGACAGAATGCCTCTCCTGGTGAGTGGCTTGTCTTTCAGCTTTATTCTAAATTGAAATGTGTCAGATTCTATGCACCACTCAACTCCCAAAGTTCTTTCTATAGGCAGTGTGTCTTCATTCTTACTAAAATCCAAACTTTTAATTCCATCTGCTCTCTCATGAGGAGAAATTGCAGCTAATACATCTTTGTTGTTTGACAAGAACTTATGAAGGTTAAAACCTCCCTTGTAACATAATTCTTTTCTCTGCTGAATAAGAGTGAAAGCTTCATCCATTGTAGCTACTGACTTCAAACCATCATCAACATAAAAGTTGTTTCTTACAAACTTGGCTGCATCAGATCCACACCCATAGTCATTTGCAGCTTTCTTAAGTGCAAAGTTGGTTACACTTGGAGATGATGTAGCTCCAAACAGGTGAGCTGTCATCCTGTATTCAGCTATCTCATTATTAAGGTCATCATTTTCCCACCAAAGGAATCTTAACATGTCTCTGTGTTCTGGGTTGACCTTCACTTGATGGTACAATGCTTCTATATCACATACAAGTGCAATGCTTTCTTGCCTAAACCTACACAACACTCCAATAAGTTTGTTGGTAAGGTCTGGGCCTTGTAACAGGTGACTGTTTAGTGACTGGTTCCTGTAGTTTGCACTACAGTCAAATACAACTCTCAACTTCTTTGGCTTTCTCGAATGATAGACTCCATGGTGTGGAATGTACCAGACCTTACCATCATTCCTAACTAAATCCTTTGTCGGTACAACCTCTGCATAACCTTTGGTAATCATATCATCCATAGACACTTTGTAATCACCTTTGTGTTGATTATCCTTCTCAAATTTAGCTCTTAACTTATTGAGTCTCTGCTCTGCTAATAGTTTGTTGTTTGGAAGCTTGACGTTATCATCTTTAAGAGGAAGGGGCAACTCATAATGTCCATCCTTCAGCTGATGTACTCCTTCTTTTATCTTACTCATAAACCTTTTATCTTCATATGGTAATGGAGTGTTAGTTGACCTTCTATCACTGAAGTCAAGTTCAAACATATCTCTCACTTGAGAAGGATTAATCATCTCTTTGGTTTTAGTAGAAACCACTAAGAAATTAACCCTCTTTTCTTCATTGATTTCTACTTTTTGTGTCACTGTTCTGTAGACTACCACTGTATCCTCGAATGGACTTGAATAGGGTGAGATTCTACCAATGATACCCCAACCTAGCTCTGTCCTACGAGCATAGGGATGCTTCTTGCTATCACCTGCTATTTGCTCTTCTGCCATAATGGCTTCTGCACAATCAAGACCAATGAGGAGTCCTATGTCAACATCTGGGTCAGATTTCATTAGTTTGTCAGAGATTGGCTTTAAGTGGGGCCAGTCACAAGCAGTCTCAGGCCTTGGTATCTGACTCTGTCCAGCTGAAATGTTTTCTGTTGAATATGCTGAAGGGATTGATATTTCCATTTCTTCATTATAACCTCTCACTCTAAGTCCATGAATTTTGGTAGAATCAGTGATTTGTTTTCCACTTATTGTGTGGATATTAAGTGACACTGATGGGCCGCTAACTCCTAATTTATTCAGAGTGCTTTCCTTGATGAATGAAGCATCAGATTGCTCATCCAGCAGGGTATACACTAAAACTTTATTCTCTTCATTACTAACATGATGTCACCATACAGGAACTATCATGGTGTGCATGTCATGTGTCACTGATTCTGTCACTTTGACCTTATTTGCTACTACAGTGGGTTTATTACCTTTAGGCTCAGTTGCTTGTTCTGGCACCCTTTGGCCTCAGTTCTTATGTCATCATTGTGAAGAGTTGTGGGATGGTATCTCTGACATACTTTACAAACTTTCCTTCTTCTACAATCCTTTCCCTTGTGACCCATTTTTAAACAGCCTGTACATAACCATTTTTCCTTAGGAAATTTGTACCTAGTATTACCATCAAGTTTGGCAAATTCCTTGCAATCATCTAAATCATGATCCTTTGTACAGTAATGACAGAACTGTCCTTTCCTTTCCTGCTCCTTGGGATGCTGTTTGTTGGCTTGTACATTTACTTTACTTTGGAATGACCACATTGGTTTTTCCTCAATTGCTTTAGCCATAAAAGTTCTACTCCCTCTATTCTTTGTCATGATGTTTGATCCCCTTGGTTTCCAATTGGTTGCCTTTGTTTGAGTTTTGATCCAATTATTTACTTCCCTATTTACTGAATCCCAGGAAACAAAAGGATTGCTTGTTCCTTTTGCTTCCTTCTGAACAAATTCACATAACATTTCAAAGGATGGGTGGTGCTCTTCATCACTACTAGGAGTGTTGTTATTACTGTTAGTATCAAGATATATCATTACTTGCTTTCTCCAGTCATGAACATTGTGTTCAGGGAGTTTTACTAGCACCTTTCTCTGCTCTCTAGGGTCATTTAGAAATGACAAATGAGAAGTGTTTCATTGCAGCTAGACAGCACTTCAAAAAATCTGAGAATGCTGTTAATGCTGGAACGTTATGCTGAGAGATTGGTAGCCAATTCATTAACTTTCTTGTGTAAGCATCAGCTGTGATAGTTTTGTTTCCAAATCTATTCCTAAGAATTTTCTTTGCTTGCACATAGTCAGCATCAGAATTAAAGTGCATTAACATTTTAATAGCATCCTTTGCCTCACCAGTTGTATACCTGTTTAACTAGGCAAGTCCCTCTCTACTAATAGAAGTTCTAGATTCTACATAAGTTTCAAAGTTTTCAACCAACTTGGAAATTCCATGAGTTCTCCATCAAAAGTGTTAGGTTCTATTGGAGGGAGGCTCCATTTGGGATCAGGTATGTTAATTGCAAAGGTTTCCCCAGGATGGGAAAAGGATTGATGATTCTGTCTCACAATATTAGGCATGTTGACATTATGAGTGTGTCTACGAGAACTTGGTACAAGACTTTGAGTTGTAGGGTTGAGATTTATTGCTTGAGGTTCACTAACTATTTTCCCATCTACTTAATTTGTCATCAATTCATTATCTCTATTGCAAGAAGAGGGTTCCTGTGGGTGATAAAATGTAACATATTTGTGTGGCATGGCATTGTCACTTTGTTGATTTGCAATTGCTTGTGTTTTCATTTCATTTTGTGACTCTATGTATTGTTGAAGATTACTTTGCTTCTCTACACTTTCATCATTATCTGGAAGCATTTTTACTTCTTCTTCAACTAAGCTAAGAGCATTAAGTTCTGCACTAGTGACTGCTAAATCTCTCTCTTTGTTTTTCTTTGCAAACATTGCCTGGTCTCTAGCTAACCTAACTTCTGCCTCTGCCTTTGTTTTAGCTAACCTAACTTCTGCCTCTTTTAAACTATCATGATATTCCATTTCCTTTCTAAGTCTGGCTACCTTTACTGCTGCTTCTTGCTTTCTTTGTGCTGATGAACATGATGAAGTAGATGAGACTAGAATGTCTAGACCGTTTGCGAGAACTTTTTGATCCTTTGTCATTCTTTAACTCTTTTCTTTTACATTCTATATTTTCTAGTATTTCATGGTGAACTCATTGAGCTCCTCTGACTTTTTTGGCTCTAGTTCCACCAGTTTTGTGTATTTCACATATTACTGATGAAATACCTCTATTACTTCACTTGACATGGGCTCTAATTCAAAGGGGCTAATTACAATTTTTAGTCCTTTCCTAATTTTGCTGGTAACACTGCTCCATTTACGCTTACAGGACTCTGCTCTTCCCTTGGCTACACTGACTTGATATTTTCTTCCTTTGTCGGTCAGCACTCGCCCCCTGACACTAACTTCTTCATTACAAGCTTGACCCTTGTCCACTTGCTCATCCTCATCTTCTCTAAGACCATCTATGGCATTAATTTCCTCAGTATCAGACATATCTAACAACTTAATTGTGTCAATACTGAGACACTGAAAGAGCAATTAAAATTGCCACTAATACTAGCTAATTGTGGGTAATTTTCGTTCACTTAGGCTACTCAATTCAGTGCACATACAATTATACTTTCTTACCTGTGACCATGGATTCTACAAAATGGTGGCGAGGCACTGTGGGTAGAAGGGAGTTGTTGTTGTCAAGGGTAGAGCTGACCCTGACACCTCAGAGGTCAACCTATAGGCTTATGTCAGTGTCCCCTCATCCCGTGACTCACTCTAGCTACGATTTCACACACACCGAGCCAATTTCTTGCTTGTAGGTCGAGTTCTTACTTGTGGGATTGAGTTCTTATTGTAGCTGTACTGGCTGGGCATCAATTGGCTCTCAGGTGATCTGTTTTATTGATCACACCCATTATCGTAAGGTCGAGGAAAGGCAGTTCTCTCTCTCTGACGTTTATTAATGAGGTAGGCATGACTGTAAGAACTGCGAACAAGTTCTCGGTCTCAATTTCTTACAAAATAACATTATACACTGATATTAAACACTTTCAGCATATTACAATATTCATTAACAATACATGCAGTCAACTTGGCACTTTGACAATCAGATTTTACTACAAAATTAAAGTATTTACTTCGGTCACCATCCTGCCCGTCTTTGAGTGCAACTTGGCTGTGAGTGACGCCTGCAGGCGACCAGTGGGTTAACCACACTCTACTAACAAGTGAGCATCGGCTTTGGTGCTTAATATAGCATTGAATACTGATACTTACGCATATTACACGTTTTCATGCAAATAGAAAACTATTAAACATTTAACTTATGGATGCTGAGGAATAATGACTGTAACAATGTTGGGCATATCTCCAAGACGGTCAGGAATACAAGCAGGGTGTTGCACCAGTAGTTCTAGATCATGGAGGATAGCAAAGTCAAAGGCTAATTCACCAGGATGGTCAGTAAAGGGAGAGGGTAGCCAAAGATGGTGGTGAACGTTGAAGTCTCCAAGAATAGAAATTTCCACAAAAGGAAAGAGAGAATGTTCTGCACTCTGGAAATTAAGTAGTCAAAGAATTTCTCATAGTCAAAGGAGTTAGGTGAGAGGTATACAGCACAAATAAATTTAGGTAGAGAGTAACTTTGTAGTCATAGCTAGATAGTGGAAAATTCTGAAGATTAAAGAGCGTGGGCACGACAGCAGGTTAAGTTGTTACGCACATAGACGCAGCATCCAGTTTTGGATTGAAAATGAGGATAGAGAAAGTAGGAGGGAATAGAAAAGGAACTACTGTCTATTGTGTCAGACACCTGTGTTGCAGTGAGAAAAAGATGAGGTTTAGTAGAGATGTGGTGTTTTACAGATTGAAAATTAGATCTAAGACCGTGAATATTGCAGAAGTTAGTGAAGAAAAAGTTTAGGGGGGTGTCATTTCACTTTGGGTCGATACTAAAACAGCAGTCCGGCCTGGGGACATTTGTGGTCCCCTTCCCAGATGGGGATTCCGAGGCTAGTGTAAGAATCGCCATATCTAATTTTCAATTTTGAATTTTGAGTGAAGGATGTATCTGTAATTAGGTGCATATAATTTTGTGTGAAGGAAGAGAATTGTCTTTAGAGGGCAGGCTGTGACTGCCTACTTGTGTTGCAAGGCACAAAGGGAAACGTTCAATGATGTCACAGCTGGGTTTAATGATAAGTTCACAGCATCCCCTGGTCCAGTGCTTCATACCTCACTGGGAGTAATTATCGTTTCGGCAGGTGTCTACTGGATTATCTTACTCATCAAACCATGCAATACTACGAATGGTTTGGGTTTTAGAATAACAAATAGTCTGGGTTTATGTCAGCATTTGACAACATAGATTTGAGACGTTGTACTTCGAGCACCCTGACTGCTTATCGGTAGGGGTCAGGTGACTCAGAGCAGAGAGAGGGGTGGATCAGCCTCTCAGGGGTCACTCCCACAATGAAAGAAGCTCCCAAGCGCTCGCGTGTTATTCACAAACGGGAGAAAGAACTTATTTACAACATGAATAAGTATATTTTTAGAATAGCAGGCCAATAGAGATCCTACCATTGCTTCCTTCAGACCAATAGCTCCATCAGCCAAAGCTACTAATATGAGTGAGACGACAGTGAGACAAAACTGCTCTGCCCCGATGGAGATTATGCGACACATTTACCACAAACAAATAAATTAAAGAAAAATTATACACACAAAATCATACAATACTGAGAGAGAGAGAGAGAGAGAGAGAGAGAGAGAGAGAGACGAGGTAGGAGAGTCGCCTGTTCTCTCCACCAAGGTGTTAAACCGATAATTGGTCCTGTAGAGACACAGCAACGCAGCTCACGAGGAATTCCCCTACTCAGCCAACGCCCAAACGTTCTTCCAGAAGACTATAGTCACCTTTCTATTCGTGTATTGTTTCCTTCACATTTTCATGGAATCCTTAGAATGTGCATAAAACGCTGTCAGTTATTAAAGGAATGCCATCAGTCTTAATGTGTATTTGGAAAAGAGCGAAAAATATAACAAAACACTATATTTCAATTACAAAGCAAAGCTGTATCAGAAACCATCTTTGTTCAGTCAGCTAAAATTACTTCTATGGACTTGACCGCTTGATCAATATAACAAGTTTTCAGTGTAATTCATAGTGAACACTGTCTACTAAACAAGATCATGCCTTTCATAAATAGTCACGAGACAAGTGTCGTGCTGGGCCACACGCTGTGCACCTCGGTGAACACAACACAGACATAGTTCTCAAACGTGTCGGTATCTTGTGTCTATTGCTTTTAATACGTCTAGTGGAAGCCATTAAAATTTTACAAGTGCGTTTTCATTATTTTACGGAGAGTTTAGTAAAAATAAAACATCCAGAGCGCCTTCAATTCTGTAGCCTTTGGAAATGGTTCTTGTGAGAGAGAAAAAACGAAAAGTTTCAAAATATCGACCCTAATCCGTCTGTCTTCAAGTGTCCTCTTCCCCTTCGTTAAATAAAACCTTGTTCACAAACAAAGGGGAGGGCGGTGTGTCGCTGCACAAATAATCCCGCTGGCCACAGTCTAGTGAGATAAGAAGTGGCTATTATTCATTATTCATTACCTCATCCACTCAGTGACTTCATTCAAGTGATTCAAAATATGTATCAGGTGTCGAGGACAGTCATGGATTGATGTTATTTATGTTGCGATAGAGACATGCGGCATATTGAATTTCGTCATAGACACTGTCTTCCATCACATTTTTTAGATTTCTTAGAGCATTTATGACGTGACGTGTGACACCTGCAATGAATGATTTCAGCCTACATTGCTTATTGTTGAGGTAAGACTAGGGTTCTGCTTACATACTTGTTTACTTACTTTTATTGATGAACTTTATCTTTTTTTTTTTCAGCTTCGCAACAAGTTCGATGATGCCCGCATGTGTGGTTTCTATGAATTCTTCAAGCCTACTCTATTGGTCTGGGATACTGAGATACTGAAGCACATCTTTGTGAAGGACTTTGACCACTTCGCGGATCGCAGGCACTTTGACATGAAGACTGTCCACGAAAGAGATATGGTGATGATGGAGATGCTGTCGGCTGTAAACGGTGCACAGTGGAAGAGTCTGCGGGCTATTATGTCTCCCGCCTTCACCTCGGGCAAGATCAAAAGCATGTTCCATCTGGTGTGCGACAAGGCTGATATTCTTGTTAAGATTTCAGTGAAACAAGCGGCACAAAACCCTCACGTAAACATGAAGAAAAACTTCAGTCGATTCACTATGGACACAATTGCTTCTTGTGCCTTTGGCATTGAGAGTAACTCTCTGATGGACGAAAATGCTGAATTCCCTCGCAAAGCACAAGCATTTTTTGAAATGTCATCTCTTAGAATTGCAAAATTTATAGCATTTGGTGTTGTACCCAGACTCCTTAAAGCACTTCGCGTGAGTATAAATCCTCCAGAAACTGACTTCTTTGTGGACGTAGTCAAGCACACAGTGGCGGCTCGGGAGGCGGGCAAGACGCGTGGGGACTTTCTGGACCTGCTGCTAGAGGCACGAGACAGTTCCGACAATCCCAACAGCAAACACGGTGTGTTCTTTTCGTGAGTAGTCACTTATTCAGTCATGATAACAGTGGTATGTCATCCCATGAAGTAGTTCTTGGGAGGAAATTGTCTGGGGAAGCCTAGAGATCTTTTGGTTAAGAGGCTTCGGTTCTTCAGGGAGCCTCTCCAAAATTTTCAGGGGTGATAATGTTGATCAGTTTTTAGTCAAAAGGGTTCGTCATAAATTAAAGTGAACTGAAGATCTTGTAGAGGGCCGCACTTAAGATAAAGAGCAAGGAACTGAGTTCAAGTGAATCGTGCAAAGGGAGTGGACGGTGGAATAGATCCCTGCGTAACTCTAGTACTGGCAGGTTTAGAAGAATGAGGAGCAAACCAACAAAAGATAATCCAAAAAAGGAAATTTGTGACGAAAGTTTGTTAGTTTGTACAAGATTTAGCGAAGTAAAAATTTCCAGCAGGCCCATTCCCTGTAAAATCCACTGTAGTTTATCAGATGAAAGACTACATTATCTTTTGCAGCAAAGATGTATGTTTCAGGGACTTCTCAAACACAAGAAAATAAACATTGAAAAATAGAATACACACGCACACATCCGCAAAAGAAAAAGTTCATCACTGATTCTAAAACCCTGTCAAAGAAAATTCAATCTATAGGGTGGGGTTTTATGAAGGAATAAAAGCAGAAACCACTCTAACACATGCAGGATGTATATGCAGGCATATTTCCCCGCTTACCTACAGTGGTATACATGCATTACTCATACTTTCCTCCGAGTGTTCCATTGTGTACTTCTAATAATATAAAGTTTACTGTTGTTTCTGCAGTTCTCCGCCAGCAGAGTCTCATAGCACAAAGCGTGCTGTTCATCATTGCTGGGTATGAAACAACTGCCTCCTTGCTAGACTTCTCCTCCTTCCTGCTTGCCAAGCACAAGAACCAGCAACAGCGCCTCCGAGACGAAGTGCAGCAGCTGGTGGAGGAGCACGGTGGATTAAATTACCAGGGCATCATGGAAGCCAAGCTGCTTGAGGCCTGCCTCCAAGGTGAGTCTCATATTATTTTATGAACTTGCATGTGAGTAATCAAGTAAAAATTATCTTTTTTGACCAAAACTGTTGAAAAGACTATTCAGTGTATGTATGTATATATATATATATATATATATATATATATATATATATATATATATATATATATATATATATATATATATATATATATATATATATATATATATATATATATATATATGTATATATATATATATATGTATATATATATATATATATATATATATATATATATATATATATATATATATATATATATATATATATATATATATATACTCGTATATATATATATATATATATATATACATATATATATATATATATATATATATATATATATATATATATATATATATATATATATATGTGTGTGTGTGTGTGTGTGTGTGTGTGTGTGTGTGTGAAAAGACTATTCAATATATATATATATATATATATATATATATATATATATATATATATATATATATATATATATATATATATATATATATATATACGAGTATATATATATGTATGTATATTGAAAATTAGACTTAGGGCCACGAATGTTGCAAAAGTTGCTGAAGAAAAGTTGGGGAGTTTCAAGACACTTAGGGTCGACACCAGAAGAACAGTCCCACCTCCCCCGATGAGGACTAACAAGGTTGGTGTAACAGTCGCCATATTCCTTTAGAAATTTAAGTGAAGGATGTGTGTGCAATTTGGCGCATATATATATATATATATATATATATATATATATATATATATATATATATATATATATATATATATATATATATATATATATATATATATATATATATATATATATATATATATATACCTTATTACACACACTCTTCACTCAAATTTCTAAAGTAATATAGCGACTGTTACACTAACCTCGTTAGTCCCCATCTGGGGAGGGGACCACAAATGTACTATTCCACTGGTATCGACCCTAAGTGTCTTGACACCCACCTCAACTTTTCATTAACTTCTGCAACATTCGTGCCCCTAGATCTAATCTTCAGTCCGTAGAACACTACCTCTCCTCTATTAAACCTCATCTTCTCTTCCTCACTGAAACACAGGTGTTTGAGGTAAATGACAGTAGCCCCTTTTTTGTCTCCTCCTAATTCCTCTATCCTCATTTTCAATTTAAAGTTGGATGTTAAGTCTATGTGCACAACGACTTAACCTGCTCTCGTGCCCACGCTCTTGAATATTCCAAGTTTTCCACCATCTGGCTACAACTACAGAGTCACTATTAATCTAAATTTATCAGTATTGTATACCTCTCATATAACTCCTCTGACTATAAGAAATTCTTTGACTAGTTAACTTCAAAAGTGGAGCACATTCTGACTCTCTTACCTTTTGCAGGGATCTCCATTCTTGGAGACCTCAATGTTCACCACTGGCTTTAGCTTTCCTCTCACATCACTGACTACCCTGTTGAACTTGCCTTTAACTTTGCTATCCTCCATGATTTAGAAGAACTAGTGCAACACTCTACTCATATTTCTGACCGTTCTGGAAATATGCCCTACATTCTTGACCTTTCCCTAATCTCTAATCCTTATGCTTTTGCTGTCACCCTATATTCTCCTTTGGGCTCCTCCTATTACAGTGTCTAATCTGTATCTTGTCCTATTGCTCCAATCCCTCCTCAGGATCTCCCAAAGCGCAGGTGCCTCTGGCATTTTGCCACTGCCAATTGTGAGGCCCTGAGGAGGTACTATGCTGATTTTTCTTGGAATGACTACTGCTTCCATGTCAGAGATCCGTCTCTTTGTGCTGAGCACATAACAGAGGTGACAGAGATTGTCATGAAGGCGTACATTCCTCACTCTTTCTCTTGACCTAAACCTTCCAAACCTTGGTTTAACACAGCCTGTTCTCGTGCTATACATGATAGAGAAGTGGCCCACAAAAGGTACTTAAGCATTCCATCACCTCAGTCTCATGCGTTTTATATTTCTGCCCGGAATCATACCAAGTTTCTTCTCCAACTAGCCAAATACTCTTTCATTAATAGAAAGTGTCAAAATCTTTCAAGATCTAACTCCCCTCGTGACTTCTGGCACTGTAGCTGCCCGGAGGCAGCTAAAGGATTTTAGACCCACACGGTGACGCGAATCGTTTATTGCATTCGGTCAAACCTGAAGACACACATAATAAACATAAGACGTTCGTAGCACTACAAACTATTACATACAGTATCAACATAATGCATCACTAATCATGGATTATGCTAATTAGGGCAATCAACCCCTCGTAATACAGATGTGGAACTCGCGTGTTTGGGGTCTTATGGAGGTCTGTCACCGATCAACACCTACGTCTGTATTGTAGAGGTCCGATCTTTCCTGGAGTAGTCACACCCTAACTCGGTGGCGGTACAGAGGAATCAGTCTCTCCGGGCTTCGTTCCTGCTGGCCCTTGGCACCTCACGTCTGCCCGTCTTACCCTTAGGTCAGCAATAGTTCCTGGGTGACTCATTCCTCTACAGAGATCCCTCGGTGTCTTATCTACCCTTCGCGCCATGTCATCAACTTTACCACGTAAACACAACTCTCACTACCTCTCTGCAGCTAAGCTCTCCACAGCTAGTTCCTCTCACACATCTTCACTACTGTGATTAAGTACTATAATGAATTCAGTTTCCATAATCTCTACTCTAATGACTTAGTTTTCTTAGTGTTACATCTAGTTCACTTCAACTCTCATAACACAGATCTTATTAATTAGCATACACATGCTCAACAACAACAACTTTCATCCGCTCGGCGGTCTTTCACCCGCTCGGCGGTAACAGGCACCAACCCAAAAGCATCTCCAGTAACTTTGCTTTTTCATCTTTTCCTCTTTTTTTTTTTTCAACCTGATGGCACCACTGCCATCTCATTTCTGAAGCTGAACTCTTCTCTCAAAACTTTCCTAAAAACTCTACCTTGGATGCTTCAGGCCTTGTTCCTCCCTCTCCTCTACCTCTACCTCTGACTACTTCATGCTACCCATTAAGATCCTTCGCTGTGATGTTTTCCATGCCCTCGTTGGCCTAAACCCTCGGAAGGCTTATGGACCTGATGGGGTCCCTCCTATTGTTCTCCGAAACTGTGCCTCCGTGCTTGCACCTTGCCTAGTCAAACTCTTTCAGCTCTGTCTGTCAACATCTACCTTTCCTTCTTGCTGAAGCTTGCCTACATTCAGCATGTTCCTAAAAAGGATGACCGTTCAGATCCCTCACACTACCGTCCTATTGCTTTAATTTCCTACCTATCTAAAGTTTTTTAATCTTTCCTCAACAGAAAGGTTTTTAAGTATATATCACTTCACAACCTTCTATCTGATCGCCAGTTTGGTTCCCATCAATTTCACTCTTCTGGTGACCTTCTAGCTTTCCTTATTGAGTCTTGGTCATGTTTTTTTAGAGATTTTGGTGAAACTTTTGCTGTTGCTTAGAAATATCAAAAGCCTTTGATAGAGTTTGGCACAAAGCTTTGATTTCCAAACTACCCTCCTACGGCTTCTATTCGTCTATCTGTAACTTCGTCTCACACTTCCTCTCAGATCGTTTTATTGCTGCTGTGGTAGACAGTCACTGTTCTTCTCATAACTCTATTAACAGTGGTGTTCCTCAGGGTTCTGTCTTGTCACCCACTCTCTTCCTATTATTAATCAATGATCTTCTAAAACAAACTTCTTGTCCTATCCACTCATACGCTGATGATACCATCCTGCACTTTTCTACGTCTTTTCGTAGACGTCCAACCCTTCAGGAAGTAAACAGTTCATGCAGGGAAGCCACAGAACGCCTGCCTTCTGATTTCTCCAAAATTTCTGATTGGGGCAGAGCAAACTTAGTATTGTTCAATGCCTCAAAAACTCAGTTCTTCCATCTATCAACTCGACACAACTGTCTAGATAATTATCCCCTCTTTTTCAATGACACTTAACTGTCCCCTTCTTCTACACTGAACATCCTCGGTCTGTCCTTTTCTTATAATCTAAACTGGAAACTTCATATCTCATCTCTAGCTAAAACACCTTCTATGAAGTTAGGTGTTCTGAGACGTCTCTGTCAGTTTTTACAACCCCCTCCCCAGCTGCTAACTCTGTACAGGGGCCTTATCCGTCCATGTATGGAGTATGCTTCACATGTCTAGGGGCGTTCCACTCACACCACTCTTCTAGACGGTGTGGAAACAAAAGTTTTTCGTTTCATCAGCTCCTCTCTAAATGACTGTCTTTAACCTCTTTCTCATCGCCGCAGTGTTGCATCTCTTGCTATTTTCTAATGCTTTTTTTTCATTCTAACTGCTCTTCTGACCTTGCTAAGTGGATGCCTCCTCTTCTCCCGCGGCCTCGCTGCACAAGACTTTTTTCTTTGTTTTATCCCTATTATGTCCTCCTCTCTAATGCAAGAGTTAACCAGTATTCTCAATCATTCATCCCTTTCTCTGGTAAACTCAGGAACTCCCTGCCTGCTTCTGTATTTCCATCTCCCTATGATTTGAACTCCTTCAAGAGGGAGATTTCAAGACACTTAACCTTCAATTTTTTACCACTGCTTCGTAGCCTATTCTGGCATCTCAGTGGGCCTTTTTTTTTTTTTGCCCTTGTCCGGCGTCCCTCCTATATAAAAAAGTATATATATATATATATATATATATATATATATATATATATATATATATATATATATATATATATATATATATATATATATATATATATATATATATATATATATATATATATATATATATATATATATATATATATATATATATATATATATATATATATATATATATATATATATATATATATATATATATATATATATATATATATATATATATATATATATATATAGATAGATAGATAGATAGATAGATAGATAGATAGATAGATAGATAGATACATACATACATAGATACATAGATAGATAGATAGATATAACGAGAGAGAGAGAGAGAGAGAGAGAGAGAGAGAGAGAGAGAGAGAGAGAGAGAGAGAGAGAGAGAGAGAGAGAGAGAATAAATCTAAACATGCCTTGTAGTGCGGGAGCCTCAAGGATTTTAGCTGATGGTCGGCTGCGTTGTATCTGTTATGGCCTTTATCTAATCTTACTCGTTGAAGTGCGACTCCATATTGCATTCCTCACAAGTTCTATCACATATAGAATGTCACCAAGTGCAGGCAGAACTCTCGATCAGCTGAGCATCACTATATTCTCGTAGGACGCTTGTCCTTTTGGCAAAAATTGAGGTGTTGGGCTGTCATCCTGCCGCCTAAAAGTAATTTTAGGCTCTTAGGAGTGCCCCTCACCACTCCTAGCCACTAAAGATATTTTAGGTCTTAAAAGTTATTATGTATTACTTTTAAGGAACTTTTAGCAGTAAAAGTAAAACTTGTCACTAAAAAGTACTTTTAGCCTGTTAAAAGTGTTTATGTATACGGGCCCCTGATCATGTCCTCCTGTAGGGCCTAGATAGCACTCATTAATTAAAAGCGTCCCTCGTTACACACGCACTCGTAGGTATAAACTCGATATGCCCTCTCTATATAGATTTATACGCCTCTCTCTACGCCACGTCTCAGATCTGTCTGGTATCCGCTCTGCTACTGACCGCCTAAGTGGCCTAACGTGGGAAGGACGGTTACACTGCCTCAGCGACTCCAGGCCCATGACAGGGAACTAGGAGGGACGGAGGGAAGGTGACAGTGATGAGCTAGGGGGATGAAAATCTGTCTCCCGCTCCGCGTTATGCTGTCCCTACTCACGCATCTCTTCCTCAAACTGAACCCTTACGTTCTGAAAATTATTGTGGGATCATCTGGAGGGCTGCGTGTGATCTAATTATTCCAGGAGAGAGGGAGCCGCTCTTCAACTATATTTTCTATTAATTTCAACTTTCAGGAAGGAATGGGAGTGAAGGAAATAAAGTGGTGAAGAACAACTTCTAATTTAAATAAGTTTTATGGTAAACAGGAGAGGTTGAACATGTCAGCTACTCTTCTCTCTCTCTCTCTCTCTCTCTCTCTCTCTCTCTCTCTCTCTCTCTCTCTCTCTCTCTCTCTCTCTCTCTCTCTCTCTCTCTCTCTCTCTCTCTTTGTTCTCTATCTCGCTGCGCATGAAATAAATAAATAAATAAATATACAAGATATTAAATATTATGTTTTATGTAGCTATTTCTTTAATTCACTGAATTTTGTCATATCTTTTTACATTCAATTTGCATTCTTTTCAGAAACACTCCGACTCTACCCACCAGCAGTGTTCACAGAACGTTATTGTACCAAGGCCTACAAGTATGTCACCAGTCAGGTGTAACTTGATTTCTTCTTATGAAGGAGTGCAAGGCAAAAAGTAATCTTCTTTCTTGCTCTCCTCTTCTTTCTTCCATGCTAAGCATTTAACATGATTTGATTTGATAAATTTATTGCGCCCCAGTGATGTCAAACAAAGTACATAATTAAGTACAAAATAGAAGTGTGTCACACAGGACACAGTGGAACCTATAGAATACACATACACACACAAAATATCAAAATAGAAAAAACTAAATGTACAATTAACAGCCACCAAGATATTGATATCTCATCAGTATCAAGTCCAAGTGATCATCCTGTAGGAGATATTTACATACAGAAATCAGATCCTGGTCCTGCGGCAATAAGTTTCTCACTGCAGGGCAGGCGAGACAATAATGTTGGAGAGTGTTGGCATTGACGAGGTGACACAGTCTGCAGGTGGAGAAGTGAGGCATATCCTCAGCCTGGGAGATTTGCCATATTGGCCGGTAACCTAACCGAAGCCTTGCACTTACCACATTGTGTCTTCGCACCATGAGTCCGTGGCGACGATATTTATGTGGGACATCAATTAAATTATCATAGTGTTGGATAGAAACACTGTTAGCACACTCGGCGTCCCTACGAGTCACTGTCAGGGCGTGTATGGCAGAGAACAAGATGTGCTTATAACACCAGAACGAGATTGGGGCACGCACAGCAGCTAACATGGAATAACAGACACAGAATTGTTCAGTTCTAGACAGAATTTTCTGTGTGTACGGAATTTGTACAGGACGACCCACTGCCGCTCTCAATTTCTTTTCTAATTGAATCATGGTCATCTTATCTTAGGAGTTTCGCTGAAACCTTTGTTGTTCCCTTTGACATATCAGAAGCCTTTATTGAACTATGTCATGTCACTTATTTCTGTCCCTCATAGTCTCTGTCAATCTTTCTGCTTTTTTTACTTCGTCTTCTCTCTATCTGTTCTGCTGCTTTAGAGGTAGTCAGTCATTGTTCTCCTAAATCTACTAAAGCTGGTGTCCCACAGGCCTCTGCTACATTGGTCACTCTCCTCTTACACATAAATAATGCCTTCAGCTATGGTCTGACCATTTTATCCTGAGCGTTTAGGCATTGTCTTTTCCAGGGATTTCCCGGCCTGGGGCGCTGCCAAACCTTGTGCTGGGCAAATTATCGAACTAGAGCCTGTGTCAGTGATAACCTCGCTCCCCCCCCACACACAACACTCTCTCTCTCTCTCTCTCTCTCTCTCTCTCTCTCTCTCTCTCTCTCTCTCTCTCTCTCTCTCTCTCTCTCTCTCTCTCTCTCTCTCTCTCTCTCTCTCTCTCTCTCTCTCTCTCTCAGCGCGCGGCGCGAGAGGAAGTGACCGGTGACACGGTCACTCTGACAGTGTGACCTGAATGAGTCGTCCAAAGAGACGTGACACCGCCGGGAGGAAACCCTGCCAAATATTGTGGTGTTTGTAAAAAACAACGCAGTTAGCACTAAAAAAATAGACACATACTACATTAACTTAGCTTTTTGGAAGATTACAGTGTAATACTACAACTTTATTTAATTTTGAAGTAGTAAGTATCTGACATATGGCGTGTGCTGGTATAAGCCTTGTAGAGTTGGAGGCCCGGAAAAACCGGAAAGGACAACGCTCAAACGCTTAGGATAAAATAGACCATAAACCTCTTCCCCCATCCAGCTTTATACTGGCGACTCTACCATCTACTAGATGACGAACTCTGCAAGGATGAAAAAAAAAAAAAGATCATGCAATGAGAGCCCAACTTCCAGTTTTCCTATAATTTGTATATGAGGGCAAGGCAAACATTGTTGTTTAATGTCTTTTTTTTTTTCCAACTATCTGTTCGGAATAAGCATCCATCCCCTCTTGTTCAAGGGTTGTCTTTTACTAGAAGTCTCCATGGGGAATCTCATGTTAAAACGGCTTTCACGAATTTCGGTGTTCAGTCTTCCTCTCACATGTTAACTATTTACTGTTCTTCTATAACTGCATGCCTTTCCTTCCTCATCCAGTAGCCTCTCAACAGAAGACTATACTCATTCTTACTATGTACACTACTCATGTAGTACATAGTACATTAGATAACTAATACCTTCACTCTTTCATCTCCTACACTGGTAAACTCTGATTTATCTCTTTATTTTCTCTTCTTTCTTACGACTTGAAGTATTTCAAGAGGAGTATCAAGACTCCTCTATAGAGGAAGCTATTTGAAAATAATATTTACTTTTTGTGACCGGTTATTTATTTATTTACTCATTTATTTTATTTATTTATTTATTATTCTATTTTACTATTTATTTATTTATTTATTTATTTATTTATTTTGTTTGCTCTTTGCCAGCCTCCTTCACTCATGAAAAATAAACTGATTGATTAAAAGAAAAGCACCACGCTCCCTTTAATATACCAATTAACCATTGATTGCAACATGAAACGTATTGTGTTTTCACAGGTTACCTGGTACTGACTTGACCATCAGGCCTGGAGACATAGTGCAGGCGCCCATCTGGGCCCTCCATCACGACCCCCGCCACTGGCCAGACCCCGAGGCATTCATCCCAGATCGCTTCCTCCCCGAGAACAAAGGCAACATCAATTCCTTCGCACACATGCCCTTTGGGATGGGACCAAGGAACTGCTTAGGTGAGGGCCTTTCAGAAGTGACTGACCTGCTTAGGAGTCAAGGTATACCTGGTTTCAGTCAAGAATTTTGCTGGACACCAGTAAGTAAAGTCTTCCTTTTGGTGTTTACAGCCATGCGGTTTGCTCTGATGGAGGCCAAGGTGGCGCTGGCCAAGCTGTTGCTGGGGGCAGAGCTGGAGTTGGCACCGGGTCACGAGGAGATGGCCTTAGACTCGCAAGGTGGTCTGTTAAGGTCTAAAGGTTTGAACATAAAGATAAAGCCGATCGTGGCAGAATAAATCAGAATTCAATTTCGCATTCAAGAAAACTCATGCCACGACCTACATTAGCCGCAAATCACTCTGCCTTTTATCAATAGCAGCTTCTTCATCAGACAAACAAATTATTACAGTTACAGAGACCTGTAACTCTCCGACCTGTTTTCCTGTACAGTTTATGCCGGAGGGAGTGGAGGGTGGAGGGAGAGAGCCATCTGCTTTCCTGTCCTTTTCTTCTACAATCACTTTAGTAGTCCTAGGTCAGGTCACCTCGTGAGGACCGCAAGGTCTGTTGTGGCCTGCTTTTCTATGTAACTCTCTCTCTCTCTCGCTCTCTCTCTCTCTCTCTCTCTCTCTCTGTGTGTGTGTGTGTGTGTGTCATGTGATATTATGTTGAAGAGCACTTATTTATAATCATGGGTAATATCATAGCATAGTACACTTAAGAGACATCTAATGACTGAATTTTTGTTTTATTGCTTGTGCCTTGTCATGCAATAAACAATAAAATAAACAATCTTTTTTCTACCATTTCTCCTGGAAACGTCCGGTGTATGTCTTTCGATATTGTGTTTATTTGGCATAACTGCCATTGATAATAGGTCTAAATAACATATTTAGGAAACTATAATGTACTTCTAATAACTCAAACCATCAATCTTTTTTTCATTTTCCGTCTAGTAGGCAGAAAATAAGTGGTAAATTTCCATAAGTTAAACCTCTTTGATAGATACCCTTCAGCCCTCGCTGCCAGGCGTAAGAGATTATCTTAAATCTGAGCATTATCAAAGATTTCACAATTATTACTGATAGCAGGCGGCGAAGGTTGTTTTAGACCCACACGATAACACGAATAATTTATTGAATCCGACTGAATCCGGTCAAAACCTGAAGGCATACATTAATGATCACAGACGATATTCTATATGAATAATTTGTGTAATGCAGGTATGATTCTGCACGTTACTTGTAGGATAATGTATTCTTACACAGACAGTTAAAGTTACGTGTTTGGGTCTTGGGGCAATCGTTAAGTAACGCGCACGCCCTTTCTGACAGGTGTTCAAGGTAGGTCTATCTACTTCTGTCTCTGCAGCAACACACGTCCTCCCTGCACGAGTATCTTCAGCAAAGTGTCTCTACCGTCCTCAGTTACTGCCTGGGTTCCTACCCTGTGTAACCGCCGGCTAAGTATCTGCCGGCTTGTAGTTCCTGTACTTTATTTTGTAGCTGGTTTCTTGTTATGTTCTTATCATGACGGGCCCCAGATAAGGGTTACACTACTGTACTTTGCCATAAGTTACGTTACGAGGTTAATATTACACTTATAACATTATTTGGTATGTGGACGAGACGAGAAGGCGAGCTACAGAGGGGTGTTTGTTTATAGGACACCACGGCCTTTATCTAGACCATCATTTTTACCCTCAGCCAGGTCAGCGCAAGGCAGGGTAAGGGCTGACATAGTTTAATGGAGGTCAAGGGGGTGAACTTGGGAAGAAACATGGTGTGATGGGTTGAAGGGGTGAAATGAGAAGAAATAAGGGGGCTCTGCCATAGGGGCAGAGTCTTGGAAGCAGTCGCAGAGGCAAGACCTGTGTCGCTCACCACTCTCCAGCTGTGCCACTGTCTTTTCTGCAGCAGAAGCACCATTTCATAAACTCTACGGGGCCCATCTGCCACGTTACGTGGACATGGAGCATGGGATTATGGTGATTGTGTGGCATTCATTACGTTCTACAAGGACCTTTGACTGTTCCCACAATCGCGTATGTATTAATTACTTATGTATCAATCATATCTGTGTCATTAATATATTTAGATGTTTTGGTGTTTGTTTCGGGACGATGATGTTGTATAATGTAGTGTTTACAAATATCCCTGTGAAGTGCACGGCCACATTGCATTATTGTAGGATCCCCAATTATTTCCTATCAAGTGATGTACTTATGACAACTTACAGGTTTGACCGCACCCCAATAAATTGAGTACAACGCTAGTGGTTATCAGTCACTCCTTTGCCACACTATGAACGTAAACTCATCAGTGCGTTTACACCCTGTCCATCGTTATCCATAAGCGACGGTGATAAGGCCGGCCTCATCTTAGCCTCATGTCATAACAAGCATCCTTCATCTCCTTACATCAACAATACCCTAACACCGACCGTACAAGAAATTCGCTGACTTAGGTCTCGTCTTGGTCCTCGCCCTGATCTCCAGGTCCTTTCTCATTAACAAACACGCTTGCACAACAACTTTTTTCACCCGCTTGGCGGTAACAACAATATTTGGTAATTTTTTTCATTTTGAAATATGGCCTATCAAAATCAGCGACGGATATTATTTTCTGTCATGTGATACTTCTTTTACGTTTTGAGTGTTGGTAATGATATGTTTTTATTTTTATCCCACTGGGAACAATGCACGTTATGTTCTTGCCAGCTGGACATGATGATAGAGAGGACACTGGCTGAATATGAAAACAAAGTTGCACACAATTAGTTCTATAAGACTTGTAGTTGCTGATGGTCAGATCATGTGTCAGGCATCGTCACAGAACACATGCACTCATATCATCGAGAAGAGAAAAACACAAAGAAAAGGGTTCTGTTCCATGACTGCATGAACAGCAGACAGTCTCAAAGGGATAAATAACTCTAGACAAGGACTGAAAGGAAAAATTAACAACGTCTCCTTATCTCCACATTCCTGAGCTGATTAGATCTCATAGGATTCACTCCGCTTGTCACGCGCGTCATGTAATGCTAAAAATCTCGCAACCTTGGAAACGTGTTACGATGACCGAGTGTTTGTCTATATTTCAGTAATATTGCCCATACTGCTCTGTACTTCGCTGAGACTCCAACACAATTCCGGTATTCCACCCACGAAGTTGCTATAAAAGGCTTGATCTTGGCCTGGACGTAAGAACGCATCATGATGACTCAGCGCTCTGGGCTTCACAGATGACGGCAACGAAAAATCTGTCATGATACCAACTTGCTGCTTTTTTACTTGTTATTTAATTTTCTATGGATGCACATAAAGAATAAAAACTTGATTTGCGACATAATCGAGAAATCATGCAAGAAAAATATTTTATTGACAATCATATTATGTTGTATGGGGCGAATCAAGGAATATGACATCATTGTTGAAGCGTCTTTAAAATCAGTCATTCTCTCCTTTTACGTCTAATATCGAGAAGTAACCGCCAAAGATTCCTCTAAGGTAGTACGACACTATCGCCAGGAGCGACGCTTCCCGTCAACTTATCTCGTCACCCCAGTCATCAGTCACTGTCAGTAGTGCAGAAGTGGGTGTAGTAGGTGGATGCAGAACTCCAGGGTGGGGTTGTTGCTGCCAGACGCACAAGATCGTTTTTCTTTCCTTCTTTTCATTTACAGTAAGTTTATAACCGTAACACATCTACTTTTCAACAGAATGATCCATCACTGGCTCAAATATAATGATGGAAACAGTTGTGCAAAGTACACACACTCAAAGTGAAATTCATTAGTTTTGTGAGTGACTCACCGTTCATGAAGAGGTTTCCCGTCTTCCCTGTGGACGGCACCGTCCACCCGATTGCATAGGTATATGGTTATGACATAGCTATAAACCGTGGTTTTTTTGCTATCTTGAATTATTGCTATAATGACTGAACCCTGAAATTCCCGCTATATACAAATTAAATTTTCATCGGAGATAGCTGCCAAAACTGCCCATATAAATGCTGCCGAATCGCAACTGACTTATTTTAATAAGTAGCAATGTTTCTATTTGGAACGAATTAAATCAGTGATGATATTCATGGGGGAAACAGGTTCCTCAGCGGGACACTTGCTGGCGGTCAAGCCACACACCGCTAACGAAGAAGGCGGGGCATCAGGAACTAAAGCGTTCTATAGAACGCTTGAATGACATATAGGAGTGTAACGCTCCTTTTTAATATTTCCGTGTTTCTTTGAGTTTCCCCAATAATTGTTTTCTTTTGTAGCTTGCGGTGAAGAGGAGGATAATAGCGGTAATTAAAGGTTTAGTGATTATATGAAAAAAGTATATTTATAAGGCGTGTATTCGTGGGAGTGATTTAGAAGTCTTGAAACATTTGTTATAAATAGTCTTTATTTATTTCAACTGTGGTTTTCTCTAATCAGTGGTAATACGAATAATAGGATTACATCATGTTGCGTCAGCCTACCAGTAACTCATAAGGTGTCATTCCCTAGCTTATAAAATATGTTAGTAATTTAGAATTCAATTATTAACTTCAACTAATGTCCAGCCTATATGCTCACCTTGCTAGCCAATTATTCCTGCATTTTTATTTAAACTCACGGTTCAGTAAAATTATTTGTGAAAGAAGAGAGAGAGAGAACTAGCTAAGGTTCCAATAACTTCAGAGGCCTCGGGGTGTTGAGGGGGAGAGCACAGAATGGCGTCTCCCTTCCCTCTGGCAACAGGTGGGTCTCGTAGCTCTGAAATATTTGATTTTTTTATTTAGAAGTGAATATTACTGTGTTCATGTTTATTATTCATGTCTCTAGTGAAGATATAGTGACTGTACGTGTTGACAGAATGGCGTCTCCCTTCCCTCTGGCAATAGAATGGCGTCTCCCTTCCCTCTGGCAACAGATAAAATAGCCGGTGTTGGTCCCACGCGGAGACAGGCCACAGAGTCTTGGGAAAATGTTAGCCATGTAATGTTTCTTTAGTCAAATATAATCTACTGTGAATGTGTTGTGAGCAATATTATTGCCGTAGAGAAGTGATGGATGAAGGCTGTGACGCTATTTAGGGATATAACGGTGCCCAGAATCAATGGTACTCTTGAGGAGTTATAAAAGTAATTATTTTCTTGTGTATTCGTAGTGTTAAGTAACGGAGTATAAGTGTATATGCCATACCAGAATTTCAAGTGCCTTTTCTTTTTTTTCTTGATTAACCACTCGATAAAGTGTCATAGTGGGTTAGTCAACCCAAAGAATCCCATCAGTATTATTCATTTAATTATTTTTGCTATTTTTATATTTTTCGTTCCTCCTAATAAAGCCACACTGTAGGTACTGTGTGATAATTAACCTCTCCCTACCCTCTGGCCATGACGATGAAGGCGAGAACCATTACCAATCAAAAATGTTTTCTTTTTTTTCTATTGTGTGTGCGTGCTTCACCTCTTCTCTCTTCCTCTTCTTTTTTTTTTTCTTCTTCACCGTGAAGATCTTTGCCTCGTCTCATTAGAGCTCTGATCGGACCGGTGAGGAGGAGGGAGGAGGGGGGAACCGGAAGGGGGGGTGGCATTACAGGAGTTAATAAATTATTTATCTGAGAGAGAGAGAGAGAGAGAGAGAGAGAGAGAGAGAGAGGGGGGGGGAAAGACTTATTTCAAGGTCACTCATGAATGTGAAACTGATTAGGGTCAAGACTTCAACAATGCAGCTGGCTAATACCTGTTGCGTTACCAGCCAACACGCCAGTGCCGTTGCTTGCCTCCAAATGGCTGACGATGCACACACTCGGATAATTTCTCTTAATCTGTTATGACAACGAAATTTGCCGATAAGATTTCTGTCATTATATTGTACTGTTTGGTTGTCTATGTATACTCTTTACTGTGTGTGTTCTGCGCAATAAGATGCCTAGGTCCGATATACAACTTGCACATTAAGATAAAAGTAAGTTGAAAGATGTTCAACCTCTCCATTTGAAAACTACATTTAAAATTATTTGAAGCTCCGACAAGAGGTCGCAGTATAATTTCAAATCACTTGGGCAAATTACTCTTAGCCGTTGAATAAGAAGTTCTGAATTAGCCATTTCTAGTTACAGATATAACCAGATTGATTATTACTTCCTTTTTAGATAGTCGAGACTTAATAAATTTGGATTTTAAACACAAAACTAAATTCGAACGCGTCATTTTAACGCAGAACTGAAGGCGCGGCGTGATGGGCGTGGAGGTGTGGGTGTTGCTGGTGACGGTGGCGGTGTTGGCGTTGTTGTATTCCAAGTGGCGCCATTCCTACTGGGCTTCGAGAGGCGTGCCCACCCTGCCTGTCACGCCTTTCCTCGGACACATACTGAAGTCTGTCTTCGCCGCCAGGGAACCATGGAAGCTTCAGGAAGAGGTAAGGCTTGCTACAATGGCCCATATTCAGAAACACTTTGCTCTCTCACCACGTCTATTTTCAAGCCACAGAGATGATTAGTCTTCTTTCAGTAATATATAAATTTTGTTAATCTGTTACTAGAAATGTACAAACACCCTTAAACAAACAAAAAAAAAAAAACTTGTTCCTTCCTACTTTCTGAATCCTCATTCTCAGTCCATAGCTGCAAATTGCGTCTATGTGCACAACAACTTAACCTGCCCTCGTGCCCATGCTCTTGAATCTTCCCAGCCTTCCACTATTTAGCTACGATTACATAGTCACTCAAACAACAGAAAACAGGGTGACAGCATAAACAGAAGGATTAGAGGTTAGAAAAAGATCAAGAATATTTGTAGCCGCACCGGCTGGGCATCAATTGGCTCACAGGTGATCTGTTTTACTGATCACACCCATCATCGTAGGGTCGAGGAAAGGCAGTTCTCTCTCTCTGACGTTTATTAATGAGGTAGGCATGACCGTAAGAACTACGAACAAGTTCTCATCTCAGTTTCTTACAAAATAACATTATACACTGATATTAAACACTTTCAACATAATACAATATTCATTAACAATACATGCAGTCAACTTGGCACTTTGACAATCAGTTTTTACTACAAAATTAAAGTATTTACCTCGGTCACCATCCTGCCCGTCTTTGTCTGAGCGCGACTTGGCCGTGAGTGACGCCCGCAGGCGACCAGTGGGTTAACCACACTCTACTAACAAGTGAGCATCGGCTTTGGTGCTTAATATAGCATTGAATACTGATACTTACACATATTACACGTTTTCATGCAAATAGAAAACTATTGAACATTTCACTTATGAATGCCAAGGAATAATGACATGAGGTACATAAGCTTTACATACAGTAACATGGCTCCCCTAAATTGTCTAACAATTTACCTTAAATTAACATTAGTATGTACCTTAAAACTAGGATTAGCACATAATATGTTTTGTTACACTGGCTCCTTGGCAGGGATGCTCTGGTCTATTATTATGCATTACCTTCTAACAGCAATACTAGACTATGATGGTCCTGTTTGCCTTTGTGCGTCTTCCCTGATTGTCGAGATTACAGTCTGACACCAGGACCTTAACCTTTCTTACTAGGCCATCATGATCAGGAGATGCTTCTGTTATTCTTCCCAGTTTCCACTGATTCCTTGCTACATTCTGATCCTTGATGATAACTATGTCATCTGCACTGAAATTCCTCTTTGGTGTTATCCACTTATTTCTAAGTTGTAGGAATTGCACATTCTCCTTTTTCCACCTGGACCAGAACTGGTTGGCCAGATATTGTGCTCTGCGCCATCTCTTTATGCAGTACAGGTCCTTCTTAATGAAAATGCTTGGAGGAGGCAGTACTACCTTTGTTTTCATAGTTAACAAATTACTGGGTGTCAACGGTGTAGGACTTTCTGGGGAGTTAAGATGGTCCACAGTTAAGGGACGACCATTAAGTATATTTTCAGCTTCAACTAAGAAGGTTCTCAGATCTTGGTCATCTAACTGGGTACCATGCTGATCAAGTAACACAGAGAGTACATTTCTCACTGTGCATATCTGGCTCTCCCAAATACCTCCCATGTGACTGGGTACATTCATGTTAAAAACAATCCAGTCACATTGATCTTTCATGAGTTCTTGTCTGACTTTATTGTTATTTAATTCTTTCAAACATTTCTCATACTCTGATTTGGCTCCTACAAAGTTAGTTCCTTGGTCACATCTCAACTGTCTTAAAGGCCCTCTTTGTCCTACAAAGCGACGGTATGCACTTAAGAAGGAACTTGTATCCATGCTGTTGGCTGTCTGTATGTGCACGGCCCTACATGCCATGCAAGTAAAGAGCACTCCATATCTTTTAAACTCTTTACGCCCCTCTTTGACAAAGAAAGGGCCAAAGAAATCTACTGCTGAGTATGTAAAAGGAGGTGATGGTTCTAGTCTGTCAATAGGCAGGTCTGCCATCTTCTGTCCCTGTGTTGTACTTCTAACTTTACGACAGATAATGCACTTTGAAATATGCCTTGACACTAGGGATGATCTTCCTACTATCCAGTATCCACATGACCTGATTTCATTTAAAGTTATGCCCCTGCCTTGATGATTTGTTCTTTTGTGGTGGTGGCATATTATCAGCTGGGTTATGTGTGATGTTTTGGGGAGGATGACTGGATGTTTGGATTCATCTGTCAGATTAGAAAGCCTCAATCTTCCTCCTACTCTCATGATACCACTTTTATCAATGAAGGGATCTAACTTATAGAGGGAACTGGTCTTGTCTATCACTTTTGTTCCCTTGCCATTGTCCCATTTATTTAAAGAGTTATGGTTAGCAGATGATTTCAGTACATTTATCTCCTTTTGGAATACCTTT
Organism: Scylla paramamosain; assembly: GCF_035594125.1. NCBI lineage: Eukaryota > Metazoa > Arthropoda > Malacostraca > Decapoda > Portunidae > Scylla > Scylla paramamosain. The sequence goes on from NC_087154.1 coordinate 21,159,614, forward strand.
GCTTGCAGTTGTTTTAAAATTTCATTTTCAGCTTCTGACACTTGTGCTACATTTACTGGCTCATATGTGTCTCCCTTTACTTTTAGTAGTGATATCACCTTTTCCTCTGAAATTGTTCAGAAGCTTCAGACATACAGCAACTGCCCTCTTTGCTTTAAACCAATCAGAAAAATACTCAAGTCTTTCTAGTATATCTGTGGGCTGTTGTGTACCTACAGCATGACATACAACTTTCTTCACTTCAGGGTCATTTTCATTTATGACCTTGTACTGGGGATAGCTATCCATTTTGCTATGTTGCCAAAGGAATTCTGGGCCATTCCACCAGATCTTGCTATTACACAATTCATCTGCTGTCATGCCTCTAGATGCATGATCTGCTGGGTTATACTGTGTGTCTACAAATTTCCACTGATCTGGTGAAGTGTGATCTCTAATTGTTTCTACTCCATTAGCAACATATACATGAAATCTCTTTGCTTCATTTGCAATGTAACCAAGGACTACTTTGCTGTCTGTCCAAAATACTTCTTCCACATTATTATACTCAAGTTCTCCCTTCAAGAGTTTATGGATTCTAACTGACACCACTGCTGCTGATAGCTCTAGTCTGGGAATTGTCATGGTTTTTAGAGGTGTGACATGTGACTTTGCCATTACTAATGCACAATGAATTCGGCCAGTCTTGCTAATTAATCTAATATATGAGCACTGGCCATATCCCTCTTGGCAGGCATCTGAAAAGTGATGGAGTTCAACCTTTTCTACTTCCCCAAAGTAATCAGGTTTGTAACATCTAGGTACTTTTAGCTGATCTAGTTTGTGCAGCTCATCCTTCCATTGTATCCATTTAGGTTTGACATAATCATCATCCCACTGAACTGCATTCTTACATAATTCTTGTAAAATTTGCTTTCCAGTCAGTATGAGAGGTGACACTAGACCTAATGGATCATATATAGAGCTCACTGTTGACAGAATGCCTCTCCTGGTGAGTGGCTTGTCTTTCAGCTTTATTCTAAATTGAAATGTGTCAGATTCTATGCACCACTCAACTCCCAAAGTTCTTTCTATAGGCAGTGTGTCTTCATTCTTACTAAAATCCAAACTTTTAATTCCATCTGCTCTCTCATGAGGAGAAATTGCAGCTAATACATCTTTGTTGTTTGACAAGAACTTATGAAGGTTAAAACCTCCCTTGTAACATAATTCTTTTCTCTGCTGAATAAGAGTGAAAGCTTCATCCATTGTAGCTACTGACTTCAAACTATCATCAACATAAAAGTTGTTTCTTACAAACTTGGCTGCATCAGATCCACACCCATAGTCATTTGCAGCTTTCTTAAGTGCAAAGTTGGTTACACTTGGAGATGATGTAGCTCCAAACAGGTGAGCTGTCATCCTGTATTCAGCTATCTCATTATTAAGGTCATCATTTTCCCACCAAAGGAATCTTAACATGTCTCTGTGTTCTGGGTTGACCTTCACTTGATGGTACAGTGCTTCTATATCACATACAAGTGCAATGCTTTCTTGCCTAAACCTACACAACACTCCAATAAGTTTGTTGGTAAGGTCTGGGCCTTGTAACAGGTGACTGTTTAGTGACTGGTTCCTGTAGTTTGCACTACAGTCAAATACAACTCTCAACTTCTTTGGCTTTCTCGAATGATAGACTCCATGGTGTGGAATGTACTAGACCTTACCATCATTCCTAACTAAATCCTTTGTCGGTACAACCTCTGCATAACCTTTGGTAATCATATCATCCATAGACACTTTGTAATCACCTTTGTGTTGATTATCCTTCTCAAATTTAGCTCTTAACTTATTGAGTCTCTGCTCTGCTAATAGTTTGTTGTTTGGAAGCTTGACGTTATCATCTTTAAGAGGAAGGGGCAACTCATAATGTCCATCCTTCAGCTGATGTACTCCTTCTTTTATCTTACTCATAAACCTTTTATCTTCATATGGTAATGGAGTGTTAGTTGACCTTCTATCACTGAAGTCAAGTTCAAACATATCTCTCACTTGAGAAGGATTAATCATCTCTTTGGTTTTAGTAGAAACCACTAAGAAATTAACCCTCTTTTCTTCATTGATTTCTACTTTTTGTGTCACTGTTCTGTAGACTACCACTGTATCCTCGAATGGACTTGAATAGGGTGAGATTCTAGCAATGATACCCCAACCTAGCTCTGTCCTACGAGCATAGGGATGCTTCTTGCTATCACCTGCTATTTGCTCTTCTGCCATAATGGCTTCTGCACAATCAAGACCAATGAGGAGTCCTATGTCAACATCTGGGTCAGATTTCATTAGTTTGTCAGAGATTGGCTTTAAGTGGGGCCAGTCACAAGCAGTCTCAGGCCTTGGTATCTGACTCTGTCCAGCTGAAATATTTTATGTTGAATATGCTGAAGGGATTGATATTTCCATTTCTTCATTATAACCTCTCACTCTAAGTCCATGAATTTTGGTAGAATCAGTGATTTGTTTTCCACTTATTGTGTGGATATTAAGTGACACTGATGGGCCGCTAACTCCTAATTTATTCAGAGTGCTTTCCTTGATGAATGAAGCATCAGACTGCTCATCCAGCAGGGTATACACTAAAACTTTATTCTCTTCATTACTAACATGATGTAACCATACAGGAACTATCATGGTGTGCATGTCATGTGTCACTGATTCTGTCACTTTGACCTTATTTGCTACTACAGTGGGTTTATTACCTTTAGGCTCAGTTGCTTGTTCTGGCACCCTTTGGCCTCAGTTCTTATGTCATCATTGTGAAGAGTTGTGGGATGATATCTCTGACATACTTTACAAACTTTCCTTCTTCTACAATCCTTTCCCTTGTGACCCATTTTTAAACACCCTGTACATAACCATTTTTCCTTAGGAAATTTGTACCTAGTATTACCATCAAGTTTGGCAAATTCCTTGCAATCATCTAAATCATGATCCTTTGTACAGTAGTGACAGAACTGTCCTTTCCTTTCCTGCTCCTTGGGATGCTGTTTGTTGGCTTGTACATTTACTTTACTTTGGAATGACCACATTGGTTTTTCCTCGATCGATTTAGCCATGAAAGTTCTACTCCCTCTATTCTTTGTCATGATGTTTGATCCCCTTGGTTTCCAATTGGTTGCCTTTGTTTGAGTTTTGATCCAATCATTTACTTCCCTATTTACTGAATCCCAGGAAACAAAAGGATTGCTTGCTCCTTTTGCTTCCTTCTGTACAAATTCACATAACATTTCAAAGGATGGGTGGTGCTCTTCATCACTACTAGGAGTGTTGTTATTACTGTTAGTATCAAGATATATCATTACTTGCTTTCTCCAGTCATGAACAATGTGTTCAGGGAGTTTTACTAGCACCTTTCTCTGCTCTCTAGGGTCATTTAGAAATGACAAATGAGAAGTGTTTCATTGCAGCTAGACAGCACTTCAAAAAATCTGAGAATGCTGTTAATGCTGGAACGTTATGCTGAGAGATTGGTAGCCAATTCACTAACTTTCTTGTGTAAGCATCAGCTGTGATAGTTTTGTTTCCAAATCTATTCCTAAGAATTTTCTTTGCTTGCACATAGTCAGCATCAGAATTAAAGTGCATTAACATTTTAATAGCATCCTTTGCCTCACCAGTTGTATACCTGTTTAAGTAGGCAAGTCTCTCTCTACTAATAGAAGTTCTAGATTCTACATAAGTTTCAAAGTTTTCAACCAACTTGGAAATTCCATGAGTTCTCCATCAAAAGTGTTAGGTTCTATTGGAGGGAGGCTCCACTTGGGATCAGGTATGTTAATTGCAAAGGTTTCCCCAGGATGGGAAAAGGATTGATGATTCTGTCTCACATTTATTAGGCATGTTGACATAATGAGTGTGTCTACGAGAACTTGGTACAAGACTTTGAGTTGTAGGGTTGAGATTTATTGCTTGAGGTTCACTAACTATTTTCCCATCTACTTCATTTGTCATCAATTCATTATCACTATTGCAAGAAGAGGGTTCCTGTGGGTGATAAAATGTAACATATTTGTGTGGCATGACATTGTCACTTTGTTGATTTGCAATTGCTTGTGTTTTCATTTCATTTTGTGACTCTATGTATTGTTGAAGATTACTTTGCTTCTCTACACTTTCATCATTATCTGGAAGCATTTTTACTTCTTCTTCAACTAAGCTAAGAGCATTAAGTTCTGCACTAGTGACTGCTAAATCTCTCTCTTTGTTTTTCTTTGCAAACATTGCCTGGTCTCTAGCTAACCTAACTTCTGCCTCTGCCTTTGTTTTAGCTAACCTAACTTCTGCCTCTTTTAAACTATCATGATATTCCATTTCCTTTCTAAGTCTGGCTACCTTTACTGCTGCTTCTTGCTTTCTTTGTGCTGATGAACATGATGAAGTAGATGAGACTAGAATGTCTAGACCGTTTGCTAGAACTTTTTGATCCTTTGTCATTCTTTAACTCTTTTCTTTTACATTCTATATTTTCTAATATTTCATGGTGAACTCATTGTGTTCCAGCTCTTCATTGAGCTCCTCTGACTTTTTTGGCTCTAGTTCCACCAGTTTTGTGTATTCCACATAATACTGATTAAATACCTCTATTACTTCACTTGACATGGGCTCTAATTCAAAGGGGCTAATTACAATTTTTAGTCCTTTCCTAATTTTGCTGGTAACACTGCTCCATTTACGCTTACAGAACTCTGCTCTTCCCTTGGCTACACTGACTTGATATTCTCTTCCTTTGTCGGTCAGCACTCACCCCCTGACACTAACTTCTTCATTACAAGCTTGACCCTTGTCCACTTGCTCATCCTCACCTTCTCTAAGACCATCTATGGCATTAATTTCCTCAGTATCAGACATATCTAACAACTTAATTGTGTCAATTCTGAGACACTGAAAGAGCAATTAAAATTGCCACTAATACTAGCTAATTGTGGGTAATTTTCGTTCACTTAGGCTACTCAATTCAGTGCACATACATACTATTATACTTTCTTACCTGTGACCATGGATTCTACAAAATGGTGGCGAGGCACTGTGGGTAGAAGGGAGTTGTTGTTGTCAAGGGTAGAGCTGACCCTGACACCTCAGAGGTCAACCTATAAGCTTATGTCAGCGTCCCCTCATCCCGTGACTCACTCTAGCTACGATTTCACACACACCGAGCCAATTTTTTGCTTGTAGGTCGAGTTCTTACTTGTGGGAATGAGTTCTTATTGTAGCTGTACTGGCTGGGCATCAATTGGCTCTCAGGTGATCTGTTTTATTGATCACACCCATTATCGTAAGGTCGAGGAAAGGCAGTTCTCTCTCTCTGACGTTTATTAATGAGGTAGGCATGACTGTAAGAACTGCGAACAAGTTCTCGGTCTCAATTTCTTACAAAATAACATTATACACTGATATTAAACACTTTCAGCATATTACAATATTCATTAACAATACATGCAGTCAACTTGGCACTTTGACAATCAGTTTTTACTACAAAATTAAAGTATTTACTTCGGTCACCATCCTGCCCGTCTTTGAGCGCAACTTGGCTGTGAGTGACGCCTGCAGGCGACCAGTGGGTTAACCACACTCTACTAACAAGTGAGCATCGGCTTTGGTGCTTAATATAGCATTGAATACTGATACTTACGCATATTACACGTTTTCATGCAAATAGAAAACTATTAAACATTTCACTTATGAATGCTGAGGAATAATGACTGTAACAATGTTGGGCATATCTCCAAGACGGTCAGGAATACAAGCAGGGTGTTGCACCAGTAGTTCTAGGTCATGGAGGATAGCAAAGTCAAAGGCTAATTCACCAGGATGGTCAGTAAAGGGAGAGGGTAGCCAAAGATGGTGGTGAAAGTTGAAGTCTCCAAGAATAGAAATTTCCACAAAAGGAAAGAGAGAATGTTCTGCGCTCTGGAAATTAAGTAGTCAAAGAATTTCTCATAGTCAAAGGAGTTAGGTGAGAGGTATACAGCACAAATAAATTTAGGTAGAGAGTAACTTTGTAGTCATAGCTAGATAGTGGAAAATTCTGAAGATTAAAGAGCAAATAGACGCAGCATCCAGTTTTGGATTGAAAATGAGGATAGAGAAAGTAGGAGGGAATAGAAAAGGAACTACTGTCTGTTGTGTCAGACACCTGTGTTGCAGTGAGAAAAAGATGAGGTTTAGTAGAGATGTGGTGTTTTACAGATTGAAAATTAGATCTAAGACCGTGAATATTGCAGAAGTTAGTGAAGAAAAAGTTTAGGGGGGTGTCATGTCACTTTGGGTCGATACCAAAACAGCAGTCCGGCCTGGGGACATTTGTGGTCTCCTTCCCAGATGGGGATTCCGAGGCTAGTGTAAGAATCGCCATATCTAATTTTCAATTTTGAATTTTGAGTGAAGGATGTATCTGTAATTAGGTGCATATAATTTTGTGTGAAGGAAGAGAATTGTCTTTAGAGGGCAGGCTGTGACTGCCTACTTGTGTTGCAAGGCACAAAGGGAAACGTTCAATGATGTCACAGCTGGGTTTAATGATAAGTTCACAGCATCCCCTGGTCCAGTGCTTCATACCTCACTGGGAGTAATTATCGTTTCGGCAGGTGTCTACTGGATTATCTTACTCATCAAACCATGCAATACTACGAATGGTTTGGGTTTTAGAATAACAAATAGTCTGGGTTTATGTCACAGCATTTGACAACATAGATTTGAGACGTTGTACTTTGAGCACCCTGACTGCTTATCGGTAGGGGTCAGGTGACTCAGAGCAGAGAGAGGGGTGGATCAGCCTCTCAGGGGTCACTCCCACCATGAAAGAAGCTCCCAAGCGCTCGCGTGTTATTCACAAACGGGAGAAAGAACTTATTTACAACATGAATAAGTATATTTTTAGAATAGCATGCCAATAGAGATCCTACCATTGCTTCCTTCAGACCAATAGCTCCATCAGCCAAAGCTACTAATATGAGTGAGACGACAGTGAGACAAAACTGCTCTGCCCCGATGGAGATTATGCGACACATTTACCACAAACAAATAAATTAAAGAAAAATTATACACACAAAATCATACAATACTGAGAGAGAGAGAGAGAGAGAGAGAGAGACGAGGTAGGAGGGTCGCCTGTTCTCTCCACCAAGGTGTTAAACCGATAATTGGTCCTGTAGAGACAGCAACGCAGCTCACGAGGAATTCCCCTACTCAGCCAATGCCCAAACGTTCTTCCAGAAGACTATAGTCACCTTTCTGTTCGTGTATTGTTTCCTTCACATTTTCATGGAATCCTTAGAATGTGCATAAAACGCTGTCAGTTATTAAAGGAATGCCATCAGTCTTAATGTGTATTTGGAAAAGAGCGAAAAATATAACAAAACACTATATTTCAATTACAAAGCAAAGCTGTATCAGAAACCACCTTTGTTTAGTCAGCTAAAATTACTTCTATGGACTTGACCGCTTGATCAATATAACAAGTTTTCAGTGTAATTCATAGTGAACACTCTACTAAACAAGATCATGCCTTTCATAAATAGTCACAAGATAAGTGTCGTGCTGGGCCACACGCTGTGCACCTCGGTGAACACAACACAGACATAGTTCTCAAACGTGTCGGTATCTTGTGTCTATTGCTTTTAATACGTCTAGTGGAAGCCATTAAAATTTTACAAGTGCGTTTTCATTATTTTACGGAGAGTTTAGTAAAAATAAAACATCCAGAGCGCCTTCAATTCTGTAGCCTTTGGAAATGGTTCTTGTGAGAGAGAAAAAACGAAAAGTTTCAAAATATCGACCCTAATCCGTCTGTCTTCAAGTGTCCTCTTCCCCTTCGTTAAATAAAACCTTGTTCACAAACAAAAGGGAGGGCGGTGTGTCGCTGCACAAATAATCCTGCTGGCCACAGCCTAGTGAGATAAGAAGTGGCTATTATTCATTATTCATTACCTCATCCACTCAGTGACTTCATTCAAGTGATTCAAAATATGTATCAGGTGTCGAGGACAGTCATGAATTGATGTTATTTATGTTGCGATAGAGACATGCGGCATATTGAATTTCGTCATAGACACTGTCTTCCATCACATTTTTTAGATTTCTTAGAGCATTTATGACGTGACGTGTGACACCTGCAATCAGTGATTTCAGCCTACATTGCTTATTGTTGAGGTAAGACTAGGGTTCTGCTTACATACTTGTTTACTTACTTTTATTGATGAACTTTATCTTTTTTTTTTTTTCAGATTCGCAACAAGTTCGATGATGCTCGCATGTGTGGTTTCTATGAATTCTTCAAGCCTACTCTATTGGTCTGGGATACTGAGATACTGAAGCACATCTTTGTGAAGGACTTTGACCACTTCGCGGATCGCAGGCACTTTGACATGAAGACTGTCCACGAAAGAGATTTGGTGATGATGGAGATGCTGTCGGTTGTAAACGGTGCACAGTGGAAGAGTCTGCGGGCTATTATGTCGCCCGCCTTCACCTCGGGCAAGATCAAAAGCATGTTCCATCTGGTGTGCGACAAGGCTGATATTCTTGTTAAGATTTCAGTGAAACAAGCGGCACAAAACCCTCACGTAAACATGAAGAAAATCTTCGGCCGATTCACTATGGACACAATTGCTTCTTGTGCCTTTGGTATTGAGAGTAACTCTCTGATGGACGAAAATGCTGAATTCCCTCGCAAAGCACAAGCATTTTTTGAAATGTCAACTCTTAGACTTGCAAAATTTATAGCATTTGGTGTTGTACCCAGACTCTTTAAAGCACTTCGCGTGAGTATAAATCCTCCAGAAACTGACTTCTTTGTGGACGTAGTCAAGCACACAGTGGCGGCTCGGGAGGCGGGCAAGACGCGTGGGGACTTTCTGGACCTGCTGCTAGAGGCACGAGACAGTTCCGACAATCCCAGCAGCAAACACGGTGTGTTCTTTTCGTGAGTAGTCACTCATACAGTCATGATAACAGTGGTATGTCATCCCATGAAGTAGTTCTTGGGAGGAAACTGTCTGGGGAAGCCTAGAGATCTTTTGGTTAAGAGGCTTCGGTTCTTCAAGGAGCCTCTCCAAAATTTTCAGGGGTGATAATGTTGATCAGTTTTTAGTCAAAAGGGTTTGTCATAAATTAAAGTGAACTGAAGATCTTGTAGAGGGCCGCACTTAAGATAAAGAGGAAGGAACTGAGTTCAAGTGAATCGTGCAAAGGGAGTGGACGGTGGAATAGATCCCTGCGTAACTCTAGTACTGGCAGGTTTAGAAGAATGAGGAGCAAACCAATAAAAGATAATCCAAAAAAGGAAATTTGTGACGAAAGTTTGTTAGTTTGTACAAGATTTAGCGAAGTAAAAATTTCCAGCAGGCCCATTCCCTGTAAAATCCACTGTAGTTTATCAGATGAAAGACTACATTATCTTTTGCAGCAAAGATGTATGTTTCAGGGACTTCTCAAACACAAGAAAATAAACATTGAAAAATAGAATACACACGCACACATCCGCAAAAGAAAAAGTTGATCACTGATTCTAAAACCCTGTCAAAGAAAATTCAATCTATAGGGTGGGGTTTTATGAAGGAATAAAAGCAGAAACCACTCTAACACATGCAGGATGTATATGCAGGCATATTTCCTCGCTTACCTACAGTGGTATACATGCATTACTCATACTTTCCTCAGAGTGTTCCATTGTGTACTTCTAATAATATAAAGTTTATTGTTGTTTCTGCAGTTCTCCGCCAGCGGAGTCTCATAGCACAAAGCGTGCTGTTCATCATTGCTGGGTATGAAACAACTGCCTCCTTGCTAGACTTCTCCTCCTTCCTGCTTGCCAAGCACAAGAACCAGCAACAGCGCCTCCGAGACGAAGTGCAGCAGCTGGTGGAGGAGCACGGTAGATTAAATTACCAGGGCATCATGGAAGCCAAGCTGCTTGAGGCCTGCCTCCAAGGTGAGTCTCATATTATTTTATGAACTTGCATGTGAGTAATCAAGTAAAAATTATCTTTTTTGACCAAAACTGTTGAAAAGACTATTCAGTGTATGTATGTATATATATATATATATATATATATATATATATATATATATATATATATATATATATATATACACACATCCTTCACTTAAATTTCTAAAGGAATATGGCGACTGTTACACCAACCTTGTTAGTCCTCATCTGGGGAGGTCGGACTGTTCTTCTGGTGTCGACCCTAAGTGTCTTGAAACTCCCCCAACTTTTCTTCAGCAACTTTTGCAACATTCGTGGCCCTAAGTCTAATTTTCAATATATATATATATATATATATATATATATATATATATATATATATATATATATATATATATATATATATATATATTGAATAGTCTTTTCACACACACACAATATATATATATATATATATATATATATATATATATATATATATATATATATATATATATATATATATATATAAAGTCTAATTTTCAATATATATATATATATATATATATATATATATATATATATATATATATATATATATATATATATATATATATATATTAAATAGTCTTTTCACACACACAATATATATATATATATATATATATATATATATATATATATATATATATATATATATATATATATATATATATATATATAGAAAATTAGACTTAGGGCCACGAATGTTGCAAAAGTTGCTGAAGAAAAGTTGGAGGAGTTTCAAGACACTTAGGGTCGACACCAGAAGAACAGTCCGACCTCCCCAGATGAGGACTAACAAGGTTGGTGTAACAGTCGCCATATTCCTTTAGAAATTTAAGTGAAGGATGTGTGTGCAATTAGGCGCATATATATATATATATATATATATATATATATATATATATATATATATATATATATATATATATATATATATATATATATATATATACCTTATTACACACACTCTTCACTCAAATTTCTAAAGTAATATAGCGACTGTTACACTAACCTCGTTAGTCCCCATCTGGGGAGGGGACCACAAATGTACTATTCCACTGGTATCGACCCTAAGTGTCTTGACACCCACCTCAACTTTTCTTCATTAACTTCTGCAACATTCGTGCCCCTAGATCTAATCTTCAGTCCGTAGAACACTACCTCTCCTCTATTAAACCTCATCTTCTCTTCCTCACTGAAACACAGGTGTTTGAGGTAAATGACAGTAGCCCCTTTTTTGTCTCCTCCTAATTCCTCTATCCTCATTTTCAATTTAAAGTTGGATGTTAAGTCTATGTGCACAACGACTTAACCTGCTCTCGTGCCCACGCTCTTGAATATTCCAAGTTTTCCACCATCTGGCTACAACTACAGAGTCACTATTAATCTAAATTTATCAGTATTGTATACCTCTCATATAACTCCTCTGACTATAAGAAATTCTTTGACTAGTTAACTTCAAAAGTGGAGCACATTCTGACTCTCTTACCTTTTGCAGGGATCTCCATTCTTGGAGACCTCAATGTTCACCACTGGCTTTAGCTTTCCTCTCACATCACTGACCACCCTGTTGAACTTGCCTTTAACTTAGCTATCCTCCACGATTTAAAAGAACTAGTGCAACACTCTACTCATATTTCTGACCGTTCTGGAAATATGCCCTACATTCTTGACCTTTCCCTAATCTCTAATCCTTATGCTTTTGCTGTCACCCTATATTCTCCTTTGGGCTCCTCCTATTACAGTGTCTAATCTGTATCTTGTCCTATTGCTCCAATCCCTCCTCAGGATCTCCCAAAGCGCAGGTGCCTCTGGCATTTTGCCACTGCCAATTGTGAGGCCCTGAGGAGGTACTATGCTGATTTTTCTTGGAATGACTACTGCTTCCATGTCAGAGATCCGTCTCTTTGTGCTGAGCACATAACAGAGGTGACAGAGATTGTCATGAAGGCGTACATTCCTCACTCTTTCTCTTGACCTAAACCTTCCAAACCTTGGTTTAACACAGCCTGTTCTCGTGCTATACATGATAGAGAAGTGGCCCACAAAAGGTACTTAAGCATTCCATCACCTCAGTCTCATGCGTTTTATATTTCTGCCCGGAATCATACCAAGTTTCTTCTCCAACTAGTCAAATACTCTTTCATTAATAGAAAGTGTCAAAATCTTTCAAGATCTAACTCCCCTCGTGACTTCTGGCACTGTAGCTGCCCGGAGGCAGCTAAAGGATTTTAGACCCACACGGTGACGCGAATCGTTTATTGCATTCGGTCAAACCTGAAGACATACATAATAAACATAAGACGTTCGTAGCACTACAAACTATTACATACAGTATCAACATAATGCATCACTAATCATGGATTATGCTAATTAGGGCAATCAACCCCTCGTAATACAGATGTGGAACTCGCGTGTTTGGGGTCTTATGGAGGTCTGTCACCGATCAACACCTATGTCTGTATTGTAGAGGTCCGATCTTTCCTGGAGTAGTCACACCCTAACTCGGTGGCGGTACAGAGGAATCAGTCTCCGGGCTTCGTTCCTGCTGGCCCTTGGCACCTCACGTCTGCCCGTCTTACCCTTAGGTCAGCAATAGTTCCTGGGTGACTCATTCCTCTACAGAGATCCCTCGGTGTCTTATCTACCCTTCGCGCCATGTCATCAACTTTACCACGTAAACACAACTCTCACTACCTCTCTGCAGCTAAGCTCTCCACAGCTAGTTCCTCTCACACATCTTCACTACTGTGATTAAGTACTATAATGAATTCAGTTTCCTTAATCTCTACTCTAATGACTTAGTTTTCTTAGTGTTACATCTAGTTCACTTCAACTCTCATAACACAGATCTTATTAATTAGCATACACATGCTCAACAACAACAACTTTCATCCGTTCGGCGGTCTTTCACCCGCTCGGCGGTAACAGGCACCAACCCAAAAGCATCTCCAGTACTTTGCTTTTTCATCTTTTCCTCTTTTTTTTTTTTCAACCTGATGGCACCACTGCCATCTCATTTCTGAAGCTGAACTCTTCTCTCAAAACTTTCCTAAAAACTCTACCTTGGATGCTTCAGGCCTTGTTCCTCCCTCTCCTCTACCTCTACCTCTGACTACTTCATGCTACCCATTAAGATCCTTCGCTGTGATGTTTTCCATGCCCTCGCTGGCCTAAACCCTCGGAAGGCTTATGGACCTGATGGGGTCCCTCCTATTGTTCTCCGAAAATGTGCCTCCGTGCTTGCACCTTGCCTAGTCAAACTCTTTCAGCTCTGTCTGTCAACATCTACCTTTCCTTCTTGCTGAAGCTTGCCTACATTCAGCATGTTCCTAAAAAGGATGACCGTTCAGATCCCTCACACTATCGTCCTATTGCTTTAATTTCCTACCTATCTAAAGTTTTTAATCTTTCCTCAACAGAAAGGTTTTTAAGTATATATCACTTCACAACCTTCTATCTGATCGCCAGTTTGGTTCCCATCAATTTCACTCTTCTGGTGACCTTCTAGCTTTCCTTATTGAGTCTTGGTCATGTTTTTTTAGAGATTTTGGTGAAACTTTTGCTGTTGCTTAGAAATATCAAAAACCTTTGATAGAGTTTGGCACAAAGCTTTGATTTCCAAACTACCCTCCTACGGCTTCTATTCGTCTATCTGTAACTTCGTCTCACACTTCCTCTCAGATCGTTTTATTGCTGCTGTGGTAGACAGTCACTGTTCTTCTCATAACTCTATTAACAGTGGTGTTCCTCAGGGTTCTGTCTTGTCACCCACTCTCTTCCTATTATTAATCAATGATCTTCTAAAACAAACTTCTTGTCCTATCCACTCATACGCTGATGATACCATCCTGCACTTTTCTACGTCTTTTCGTAGACGTCCAACCCTTCAGGAAGTAAACAGTTCATGCAGGGAAGCCACAGAACGCCTGACTTCTGATTTCTCCAAAATTTCTGATTGGGGCAGAGCAAACTTAGTATTGTTCAATGCCTCAAAAACTCAGTTCTTCCATCTATCAACTCGACACAACTGTCTAGATAATTATCCCCTCTTTTTCAATGACACTTAACTGTCCCCTTCTTCTACACTGAACATCCTCGGTCTGTCCTTTTCTTATAATCTAAACTGGAAACTTCATATCTCATCTCTAGCTAAAACAGCTTCTATGAAGTTAGGTGTTCTGAGACGTCTCTGTCAGTTTTTACAACCCCCTCCCCAGCTGCTAACTCTGTACAGGGGCCTTATCCGTCCATGTATGGAGTATGCTTCACATGTCTAGGGGCGTTCCACTCACACCACTCTTCTAGACGGTGTGGAAACAAAAGTTTTTCGTTTCATCAGCTCCTCTCTAAATGACTGTCTTTAGCCTCTTTCTCATCGCCGCAATGTTGCATCTCTTGCTATTTTCTAATGCTTTTTTTTCATTCTAACTGCTCTTCTGACCTTGCTAAGTGGATGCCTCCTCTTCTCCCGCGGCCTCGCTGCACAAGACTTTTTTCTTTGTTTTATCCCTATTATGTCCTCCTCTCTAATGCAAGAGTTAACCAGTATTCTCAATCATTCATCCCTTTCTCTGGTAAACTCTGGAACCCCCTGCCTGCTTCTGTATTTCCACCTCCCTATGATTTGAACTCCTTCAAGAGGGAAATTTCAAGACACTTAACCTTCAATTTTTTACCACTGCTTCGGAGCCTATTCTGGCATCTCAGTGGGCCTTTTTTTTTTTTGCCCTTGTCCGGCGTCCCTCCTATATAAAAAAGTATATATATATATATATATATATATATATATATATATATATATATATATATATATATATATATATATATATATATATATATATATATATATATATATATATATATATATATATATATATATATATATATATATATATATATTTATATATGTATGTATATATATATATATATATATATATATATATATATATATATATATATATATATATATAGATAGATAGATAGATAGATAGATAGATAGATAGATAGATAGATAGATAGATAGATACATACATACATACATACATACATACATACATACATACATACATACATACATATATATATATATATATATATATATATATATATATATATATATATATATATATATATATATATATATATATATATATGTATATATATATATATGTATAGATAGATAGATAGATAGATAGATAGATACATAGATACATAGATAGATAGATATAACGAGAGAGAGAGAGAGAGAGAGAGAGAGAGAGAGAGAGAGAGAGAGAGAGAGAGAGAATAAATCTAAACATGCCGTGTAGTGCGGGAGCCTCAAGGATTTTAGCTGATGGTCGGCTGCGTTGTACCTGTTATGGCCTTTATCTAATCTTACTCGTTGAAGTGCGACTCCATATTGCATTCCTCACAAGTTCTATCACATATAGAATGTCACCAAGTGCAGGCAGAACTCTCGATCAGCTGAGCATCACTATATTCTCGTAGGACGCTTGTCCTTTTGGCAAAAATTGAGGTGTTGGGCTGTCATCCTGCCGCCTAAAAGTAATTTTAGGCTCTTAGGAGTGCCCCTCACCACTCCTAGCCACTAAAGATATTTTAGGTCTTAAAAGTTATTATGTATTACTTTTAAGGAACTTTTAGCAGTAAAAGTAAAACTTGTCACTAAAAAGTACTTTTAGCCTGTTAAAAGTGTTTATGTATACGGGCCCCTGATCATGTCCTCCTGTAGGGCCTAGATAGCACTCATTAATTAAAAGCGTCCCTCGTTACACACGCACTCGTAGGTATAAACTCGATATGCCCTCTCTATATAGATTTATACGCCTCTCTCTACGCCACGTGTCAGCTCTGTCTGGTATCCGCTCTGCTACTGACCGCCTAAGTGGCCTAACGTGGGAAGGACGGTTACAATGCCTCAGCGACTCCAGGCCCATGACAGGGAACTAGGAGGGACGGAGGGAAGGTGACAATGGTGAGCTAGGGGGATGAAAATCTGCCTCCCGCTCCGCGCTACGCTGTCCCTACTCACGCATCTCTCCCTCAAACTGAACCCTTACGTTCTGAAAATTATTGTGGGATCATCTGGAGGGCTGGGTGTGATCTAATTATTCCAGGAGAGAGGGAGCCGCTCTTCAACTATATTTTCTATTAATTTCAACTTTCAGGAAGGAATGGGAGTGAAGGAAATAAAGTGGTAAAGAACCACTTCTAATTTAAAAAAGTTTTGTGGTAAACAGGAGAGGTTGAACATGTCAGCTACTCTTCCCTCTCTCTCTCTCTCTCTCTCTCTCTCTCTCTCTCTCTCTCTCTCTCTCTCTCTCTCTCTCTCTCTCTCTCTCTCTCTCTCTCTCTCTCTCTCTCTCTCTCTCTCTCGCTGCGCATGAAATAAATATACAAGATATAAATATACAAGATATTAAATATTATGTTTTATGTAGCTATTTCTTTAATTCACTGAATTTTGTCATATCTTTTTACATTCAATTTGCATTCTTTTCAGAAACACTTCGACTCTACCCACCAGCAGTGTTCATAGAACGTTATTGTACCAAGGCCTACAAGTATGTCACCAGTCAGGTTTAACTTGATTTCTTCTTATAAAGGAATGCAAGGCAAAAAGTAATCTTCTTTCTTGCTTTCCTCTTTCTTCCATGCTAAGCATCTAACATGATTTGATTTGATAAATTTATTGCGCCCCAGTGATGTCAAACAAAGTACATAATTAAGTACAAAATAGAAGTGTGTCACACAGGACACAGTGGAACCTATAGAATACACATACACACACACAAAATATCAAAATAGAAAAAACTAAATGTACAATTAACAGCCACCAAGATATTGATATCTCATCAGTATCAAGTCCAAGTGATCATCCTGTAGGAGATATTTACATACAGAAATCAGATCCTGGTCCTGCGGCAATAAGTTTCTCACTGCAGGGCAGGCGAGACAATAATGTTGGAGAGTGTTGGCATTGACGAGGTGACACAGTCTGCAGGTGGAGAAGTGAGGCATATCCTCAGCCTGGGAGATTTGCCATATTGGCCGGTAACCTAACCGAAGCCTTACACTTACCACATTGTGTCTTCGCACCATGAGTCCGTGGCGACGATATTTATGTGGGACATCAATTAAATTATCATAGTGTTGGATAGAAACACTGTTAGCACACTCGGCGTCCCTACGAGTCACTGTCAGGGCGTGTATGGCAGAGAACAAGATGTGCTTATAACACCGGAACACGAGATTGGGGCACGCACAGCAGCTAACATGGAATAACAGACACAGAATTGTTCAGTTCTAGACGGAATTTTATGTGTTTATACGAAATTTGTACAGGACGACCCACTGCCGCTCTCAATTTCTTTTCTAATTGAATCATGGTCATCTTATCTTAGGAGTTTCGCTGAAACCTTTGTTGTTCCCTTTGACATATCAGAAGCCTTTATTGAACTATGTCATGTCACTTATTTCTGTCCCTCATAGTCTCTGTCAATCTTTCTGCTTTTTTACTTCGTCTTCTCTCTATCTGTTCTGTTGCTTTAGAGGTAGTCAGTCATTGTTCTCCTAAATCTACTAAAGCTGGTGTCCCACAGGCCTCTGCTACATTGGTCACTCTCCTCTTACACATAAATAATGCCTTCAGCTATGGTCTGACCATTTTATCCTGAGCGTTTAGGCATTGTCTTTTCCAGGGATTTCCCGGCCTGCGGCGCTGCCAAACCTTGTGCTGGGCAAATTATCGGACTAGAGCCTGTGTCAGTGATAACCTCGCTCCCCACACACAACACTCTCTCTCTCTCTCTCTCTCTCTCTCTCTCTCTCTCTCTCTCTCTCTCTCTCTCTCTCTCTCTCTCTCTCTCTCTCTCTCTCTCTCTCCGCGCGCGGCGCGAGAGGAAGTGACCGGTGACACGGTCACTCTGACAGTGTGACCT
The DNA here is from genome assembly GCF_035594125.1 of Scylla paramamosain. Lineage (NCBI taxonomy): Eukaryota > Metazoa > Arthropoda > Malacostraca > Decapoda > Portunidae > Scylla > Scylla paramamosain. The sequence goes on from NC_087154.1 coordinate 21,177,548, forward strand.
GAATGAGTCGTCCAAAGAGACGTGACACCGCCGGGAGGAAACCCTGCCAAATATTGTGGTGTTTGTAAAAAAACAATGCAGTTAGCATTAAAAAATAAACACATACTACATTAACTTAGCTTTTTGGAAGATTACAGTGTAATACTACAACTTTATTTAATTTTGAAGTAGTAAGTACCTGACATATGGCGTGTGCTGGTATAAGCCTGGCAGAGTTGGAGGCCCGAAACCTTCACTCTTTCATCTCCTACACTGGTAAACTCTGATTTATCTCTTTATTTTCTCTCCTTTGTTACGACTTGAAGTATTTCAAGAGGAGTATCAAGACTCCTCTATAGGGGAAGCTATTTGAAAATAATATTTACTTTTTGTGACCGGTTATTTATTTATTTACTCATTTATTTTATTTATTTATTTATTATTCTATTTTACTATTTATTTATTTATTTATTTATTTATTTATTTTGTTTGCTCTTTGCCAGCCTCCTTCACTCATGAAAAATAAAGTGATTGATAAAAGAAAAGCACCACGCTCCCTTTAATATACCAATTAACCATTGATTGCAACATGAAACGTATTGTGTGTTTTCACAGGTTACCTGGTACTGACTTGACCATCAGGCCAGGAGACATAGTGCAGGCGCCCATCTGGGCCCTCCATCACGACCCCCGCCACTGGCCAGACCCCGAGGCATTCATCCCAGATCGCTTCCTCCCCGAGAACAAAAGCAACATCAATTCCTTCGCACACATGCCCTTTGGGATGGGACCAAGGAACTGCTTAGGTGAGGGCCTTTCAGAAGTGACTGACCTGCTTAGGAGTCAAGGTATACCTGGTTTCAGTCAAGAATTTTACTGGACACCAGTAAGTAAAGTCTTCCTTTTGGTGTTTACAGCCATGCGGTTTGCTCTGATGGAGGCCAAGGTGGCGCTGGCCAAGCTGTTGCTGGGGGCAGAGCTGGAGTTGGCACCGGGTCACGAGGAGATGGCCTTAGACTCGCAAGGTGGTCTGTTAAGGTCTAAAGGTTTGAACATAAAGATAAAGCCGATCGTGGCAGAATAAATCAGAATTCAATTTCGCATTCAAGAAAACTCATGCCACGACCTACATTAGCCGCAAATCACTCTGCCTTTTATCAATAGCAGCTTCTTCATCAGACAAACAAATTATTACAGTTACAGAGGACATAGAAGGAAGCTCTTCGTTGGGCACATAACAGACACTCTTACACGTATAAAACGAGACAAAGACATGAATTTATCTACACAGAAACAATTCATAAACGATTACAAACATGATGTGAGCTACTGGAAACGTTACAAGCAGAGAAAAATTAAACATACATGTAACTGAAAATGTAACAAGATACAGTAAAAACTTGCAATGTAACATTATGCACATTCAAAATATCCCCATTCCGGTTTCCATTAGAACGGAAGCTAGCTGGCTTAATGCATACAAACAGCCAAACACAAGTATAAATAAAGTATATATACTGTGGATGGACCACCTTTTAATATCCTCCAGTTGTAATTCTTTCCTTCCTCATTTTCTTCTCTTCACTCCTAAAGCGTCTTTTACATTGAGCAAGTAGAGAGGCGTCTCAAGTGTGCAGAGAACTTGCATACTTGACTTCCTTCTCTACTTGCCCCGTGCAAAAGAGGCCCAAACCACTCTCCTCCCTTAGAATTGCGCAGCAGCTTGTATGAATGAAATTAGAGAGAAAGAGAGAGAGAGAGAGAGAGAGAGAGAGAGCTACAATGCAAAATAAAGAAATTAATATAGAATAAAAAATACCCACCTAGGTACTAATATTACCTGGGAGAGGAAATGTGCTGTAGACCATCTATGCGTGCAGTGGAACGGCGCGCGCTTTGGGCACCGAGAGATCTTCAGTCCTCACTCCTCAGGGGCACAGGTTCGAATCCTGAGGGGGGTTGATGATAGGAAGGGCATCAACTCAGGGTAACGGTTCCCAAATTCGAAATCCAAAGGCCTTCGTTAGGAGGCAACATCCTGGCCCTGATAAACTATTATATAGGTAAGCAAAAACGACAACAAATCGTAGAAATTGTTGGTTTCTGTGAATTGATAATTACCATATGGCATAATGAGCCTGAAATTACTGAGAAAAGATGAAGAAACTAGAGATTAGTACCTTGCCTTTGTAACTTGATGCAGTGTGGAAACATTTTTTTGTCCATGTGAATAAAAATAACCTTATAAACCAACATTCCGTAATCTTTTTTGACCCCAATATCTCTTATAATCAGATCCAAGCAGTCCAGCATCCCTAACATATAGTACCACAAATGATAAAAAAAAAAAAAAAAAAACGCCATGCAGTTCATGATGCCAAGCTATTCCACTCCCAATGTCCAACATTCAATCATACTGTTACGTAGATGGCCGTAAGCACGATATTGCTGTATATAGAATGTTTTTATTTGGGCTGTAGAGTTTGTAGAAGCGGCAGCGAGACACCTAGGGGAATGCCAACGGTATCAATGCATCAAATTGTCTTGTTCATTTTGTGAATGAGGCGTGATAGTGTTATTCTGAGTGCACATAAGTGTATGAGTTAGCATGTAGTTTTACCTGTATTAGGTAGGGAAGTATATAATTATGTGTGTGTGTGTGTGTGTTTGTGTGAATTATGTGTCTATAAATAACACATTGGCAACGTTTGAGACGAGTGACTGAGCGTGGCCGCAGCCACGAGGCAAGACGTGCCGTGCGCCCGTGCCTGCTTTGTAGCGCCGGGCAAGAAGGAAGTGTTAAATAAAACGCTGTGATTTTCCGGGCTTTTGCTTACTTATCCATTGTGCAAGAGCTGAGTAAGCCCGTGAGGCCCCTGGACACCGGACTCATGTGAATTGGTAAGTCAGATACTGTGATAATAGCCTATAATCCTGACATGAAGTGATGCTTCTTGAGTAGCGTCAGTGGCCGAGTGAATCCGGACAGGTAAGATCTTGCCGGTTTCGTAACAAGTAGTGTTAGGAGTGGGATATAAACAGATTTGTGACTGTAACCAAGTGTTAAAGAGGTGTCCAGGTCCTTCCTAGTGTAGAAAAGATGGAGTTAGAAATGGTGGGAACGGAGGAGAATCACAGCGGAACGAGGCGGTGTTGCCGCTCAAAACAGAGGAGAACCAGGCAACATTAAACCTACCGTCCACATCTGCTGGCGTGAATATGAACGTCCTCGAATGCTGGATGACCAAGATGATGGCGAGAATGGAAAATATGGCGCAACAGGAAGAAAGGATATGGCAACACGTGGTGAACATAACAATGCAGCAGACGGAAAACTTAGAGATAGCCATTAGGGGAGGCTATAGAGACACGGGTGAATGCGTACACGAACGTGGCATGTACTCGTGTGAAGGAGGAAATTAAGGAAGAATTCAAGGAGATGAAGGAGAAGATACAAGAGGCACAATACGTGTGGCAACACTGACAAGAGGCCGTGACGAGAGATGTGCAGGATTGATTAATCAAAGTGGCAACGTTGAAGAGCACAATAGTAGCCTTGGCGTCTAGCTTCGAAACTCGCCCCTCTGGCATCATGTGACGCCCATCAGTTCTTTGCGCCAACAGCCGCTTCTATCCCAGCACTGGGCGGCCAGATGGTTGGCGGGGAAGTGTGTTGTCTCTTCCTGTGTCCCCACTTGGGTCTCCACCACCAAGCGTTGTGGGCAGCTGTGATCTACACCCAAGACTCCTCCCAGTGTCAAGAACAATCTGGACCGAGAAGAAACTCGACGAGTATGATGGGAAGGTGTCTTGGAATGCCTGCCTACCAAGTACAGTTTGAGGCAGCAGCATCCAGACAGGGCTAGTCAGATGCTGAGAAGGCCTATCAGCTGAAGGGAGTGGCGGTGGAAGTCCTGAAACAGCGTCGTTTCGCGTTGAAGACCAGGAGGCGGAGGAAGGACAAGCCTCTACCTTACTGACGCAGGAAGTAGAAACATTGGTGAGAGAGGCTTATCCGAGGGCAGCGGAGGACACCATCGACATGTTGGCAAAGGACTGCTTTGTGGATGCCCATTGCGACCGCCAATTGCAGGTCAATGTCAAGCAGGCGGCACCAAGAAATGTGCATGAAGCTTTGACGAATTTGAGGCGTTCCTGATCGCCACCACCGCTGCAAACTCCCTCTACTCGCGCGCTGCCAGTGAGATGACAGGCCGGCCCCGCCATGTACGAGCGAAGCGTGTAGCGAGACACAAGTCACCGCTCCTAGCACTCCGTTTTCTGTTAATTTTTCACCCTTGCGTTTTCACTCTCTCTACTGCACACGCTCTTGTCTTTCATCTCTTTTTCATCACTTTATACATTTCTCTTACTTGTCACATTCTGTGCACGCTCTTTTACACATGTATTACACATCTTCTCAATACATCTTACTACTCCTTTCTTCACACAAACATACACACACACATACACTCTTTTTCCATAATTTTGTATGTGTCGTTTGTTATGTTTAGTAATTGTTATATATATTGTTCATGTTTTTGCTAAATAAACAGGAAATAAGACACAGAAAGAAAGAAAAGAACAATCTTGTTGATAGGGAAGGGACGCTTCTCATACAAAACATCAAACAAAAATAGCAAGGTGGTTAGCCCACCAACTTTTCTCTTCTACTGTCTTTCAATATTTTCTAACTTTTATACTTCTTCTATACTAACTCTTATTCTTCACCCCTCTTTTCTATTTATAAAAAAAATAAAAATAAAATAAACAGAGAGACACGGCACACGACACATTCGTGAGCTTCCTGTTAGACCGTTCGGACGTCGTACTAGCAGCACACGACACTCGGCACACCACACTCAGCACTGGCCACTCAGCCAGTGCACACTCAGCACTGGCCAGCCGCCGTGGTGGAAGGACGTCCCTGCCTGCGCTCCCTGGCCCAGACATTGCTGTCCGTAGGACTCACACTCATTCGGCTTCAGACGTCCCAGCCTGGTAACAGCTCGCCGATTCGCTCGCTGCTGGAACTGCTCTGCCAGGCGAACCACACGGACCTGCCCCACCTCGCCGAGCTAGGAAGCACTGGTACCTTCGTGACCGTGTTGACTGGCAAGGCCACGGACCTCCGTTGTGTTACACCACCACACTCGAGCTGGACACTCACACATCACACTCACTTCAGAAGTACCTGTTACAGGTTCAGCTGTGTACCGGAGCTCTCCCTTTCCGGTGAGAGCTCGCCCGGCTGTTTACCTCACAATCCTCCTCCTCCCCATCCTTGCTCCCAGCCTCCTACATTGCCAGACCGCAGTGAGCGGACCCAAGACGTCCCCGAGAGTGACCCTCGGGGGCTAGGGTGGATCTGTCGGATCTGGCCTTAAAGGTCGCTGGGTTAGCCTCCCGCTTTACCTACCACTCACCATTTCCTTTCCCTCCCTCAGAGGAAAACTCGGATAGGGTTAGGTCGTGGGGCAGAGCCATTGCGACAGCTTTTAGCAGCTGGGTGGCTATACTGCCCTGCTTAGGCAGGCTTCTTCTTTATTTCTATCCATTTCAGCTGTGGTTTTGTGTCGGCCTCTGGCCCCTTGTAGGATTATTTCTGTGTTTTGATTACCCTCAAACAATGCACGATGGCAAGAGTAAAAATAAAGACAAGTTATACCAGCCAAGACAGAAGAATCCTGCTGCTAAGAATCCTGTCTGAAAACATCATCTACGCCACTAGAATAATCAACATACAAGATGGCTTCGTCGTGCTTACCAGAAATGACGATGAAATAGACAAGATCTTCCAAGACAAAATAGTACAAGACCTCAAGAAAAATGACTTCCAGCCCGTCCTACCTCCAGAATGGAAAGCAAAAAGAACAGCTATAATATTCAACACTGATGACTTCATATACAACCATACCGAGAAAGAGATGGAGGATGAACTTCTGGCCAACAATGCATGGATGAATGAGGGCATAGACAATATATTCAAAATACCCAGAACAAAGATAATGAAAATCACCTTTAAAGAAGCTGCTGCCGCAAAAAAGGCCACTGAAAAGGGTATACTTTGTTTCCACATGAGTATTTCACCTTATACAATAAAGATAGAAGACTACATTCCACTACTGACTTGCTTAAAATGTTATGCCATAGAAGATCACACCACACCTAATTGCCCAAAATCTAAAACATTTAAAATATGCTCAGAATGCAGTTCTCCTGACCACACCTGGAGAGAATGCAGCACGAACACACAAAAGAAATGCATCAATTGCGAGGGAGAGCACAGGACATTAGCAAACAAGTGTCCTTTGAGGAAAAAAGCAATAGAAGAAAAAAGACAACAAAAAAAGAACAACAACTCCAAAACATACAGCAATGTAGCTGCAACTAACAACAACTCAGCACAGATAAACAACGCAATCACATTCCCCACACTCGAAAAAGAGACTGCCACTAAAATGATAGCGTGCATGATGCACGCTCACCTGATTAATGCTGCAAACCCTGGTACCTACAACAGCGAATTGAATAGAGCACTGAAATTGAACAATCTCCCCCCAGTAATTCTTCCAGACAATCCCCCTTCACTAAAAATCCTTAACCTCTCTAAAGAAGACAAAACACCCACAACACACGAGCATACACACAACAGCAACACAACAACACAAGATAACAACAACACCACACAAGACACTGAACAAGCAAGCAACACAACACAAGAAGACATGCCACCACTAAAGAGGATATCTGGGGAAGCAATCGGCCTGCAGCTCATTACAAAGAAAAAAGAAGGATGGCCAAAAAGTAGATCATTTAATCTAAACAATCTCAAAAAAGGTATTGACACAGGCTTATACAAATTCAGATATCGCAATCCCTCTTATACAGATGAGGAAATTCTACTATACATTACCAATAACGATATAGATCTAACCAACTGCTGGTGTACCACCGATGAAACACAATTTAAGAAACTGCGTAACGGACTAATACAAGACCTCACCCCGCCTCCAAACAAAACCACTAAAACCAGCTTGAACAGGAACAGACACTCCTCTACCTAAAGATAGTACAGAAAGCAAAACCGTCAACACAAAACAACACTAAAATAACACAACTTACACAGGCAGAAGGAAGACAGAGACACCCAAACACGTACACCTCGACACATACCAATAACACGAGCATTATGAATACACTCACGATATTACAACACAACGTAGCACACTGGGAACCAAACAAACACATGCTCTCAAACACCTACAGAGAAATAAATCCAGACATAATACTTATAAACAGCCATGGTCTAACAGACAACAAAACACTACACTTGCACACTTACACGACATACACAACCAACACAAACAACGAACTACATGACGGTAGTGCAGTGCTAATCAAAACCAATATCAAACACAAAATAACCAATGATTTTGACACAGACATTCTCCAAGTAACAGTGGACACTTCAACTGGCCCTGTTCACATAGCCACCACATATCTGCCTCCACGCAGACCCTTTCTTCCAATCACTGACTTCCATAAACTCGCATCTAACTCTGAACCAACATACATACTCGGTGATCTAAATGCTAAACACCCAAGCCTCAACAACAACACTACAAACACAGTAGGGAGAGGCATAGAAATGTTTATTAACACAAACAAACTAATACATCTTGGCCCAAACTTTCCAACATACATCAGCCATAATTCACAGACAACACCAGACATCATTCTCACCAACCAACACACACACCACAACTACACTATCACACAAGGACCTACTACAGCATCAGATCACCTACCAGTGATATTTCAAATTACTACGTCCCCCATCACTACACCAATAGCTCCAAGGCCACATTACTCAAAAGCTGACTGGGATGCATTTAAAATAAAAATTGATAACAATATAACTGAAATAAATAGAAATCACCTTACCAAAGAAGAAATCGATAGACACATTAATACATGGTACAAGGTAGTGACATATGCAATATCAACAGACATACCCATGAAGAACAACAAAACCATCTTTAAACCCATAACGAATCCAACAATAAAACAGATTCAATGGCTTCTAAAACAGTACATAAACGAAGCAAGAGAGACGGGCTGGAGCCTCGAGAAATACCGTTTATATAATAGACTGAAAACCACACTTAAAGAAGAATGCAAAATGCAATACACACAAAACTGGGAAGACGCAATACAGGAACTGGAGAACATTTATAAAGACAGCAAAGACTTCTGGAACAAATTTAAAAGACTGAAGGGAAAGGAAAACACACACTCATCCTTTTTAGTACACAACAACACCAAAATATACAATGAGAAACACAAAGAAAGAATATTCAGGAATTACTGGGAAAACATACTCACCATAAACCCTGAGGAAAATGCTCAATTCGACCAAGACCACGAAACTGAAATAAACAGATATATCACTGACAATCTCAACACAATCACTCCCTACAATAACTCAGACCTCAACAGACTAAGTAACGAACATTACATTACCTCAGAAATCACTGTAGAAGAAGTTATAAGTGCTATAAAGTCCTTTAAAAACACCACCCCAGGTAAAAGTCACATTAATAAAACCGTCCTCCTCAATTTACCCGAGTCAGCCCTAAAAACTCTCACTTTCATCTTTAACCACACTTTCTCTGCTGGCTACTTCCCCCAGCCATTTAAGGGGGCACTTATCAAACTAATACCAAAGACAAACAAACCCTCTTCTGACCCTACAAACTACAGACCTATATCCTTGTTAGAAGTACCTGGAAAAATATTGGAGAAAATCATTAACAAAAGATTAAGAACACACTTAGAGTTTAACGAAATACTACCACCAACTCAACATGCCTTTAGATCTAACAGAGGAACTGACACAGCCCTTGCCCTTACATCTGAGAAAATAGCACATGCAGCAGGAAACAATATGAGGTGTTGTCTTGTCATGAGAGACGTCTCCAAGGCTTTTGATAAAGTCTGGCATTATGGCCTTAAATACAAACTTAACAACATAAGACTCCCACTAATTTTATCTAAAATATTATGCAATTTTCTAGACAATAGAACAGCACAAATAGCACTTACCAATATAACTGGTCCCCCCTTCCCAATTAATAGTGGAGTCCCACAAGGCAGTTCTATCTCCCCCACTCTGTATGCACTTTACACTCACGATTTACCAGCAGCTGCACCAGGATGCTTAAACCTAACCTACGCTGACGATATAACACAAATAATTACTTACCCTGGCAAATCGAAAAACATGCTAGCAAAGAAAGTAGAAAACGAAATCACAAAAATAAATAACTACGAAAAGAAGTGGAAAATAAAAACAAATACTAACAAATTCACCATAATACCAATAGCCATGCGAGACCCACCCCCAATCACTATTAATGAATCAGTTATCCCATACTCCAAGGAGGGTACTATACTAGGAATAAAAATTAGTAACAGAGGAATACGCAGCCACATAACCCAAAGAAAAAATACAGCTTCAATAGCACTAGCCCAACTCAGAAGATTCTACAAACTAAAAACAAGAATTAAGACACATATAATCAAAGCATGCATCATTCCCAAACTAACTTACCCCTCATATCCACTCAATGCTTCCACAAAAACAGCCATGCAATCATTACAACATGTTCAAAACAAAGCTCTACGGTTTGCTTTTTCAGAAAGTTATCCTTACACCAAAACTATAGAGGAGATCCACATCGCCTCCAGACTAAAACCAATCAACATTACCCTTTACAACAGAGGTAATAAAACAAAAGAAAAAATGATTAATGAACTGAATGATGTACACTACATCGAACTCATGACTTCTGACAATGAAAACCCAAAAAACCACCAATGGTTCAGAAGACCTCACCTAACACTCAACAAAGAACCACCAGAGCCCATCTACACACAAGCAGACCTACTGAACGTCTAACACTATACTTACCTCAGAAACTTCCACTTACCTTCACCTTCACATCTACCTCCAGCAAGCATTGAAACACTTACCTTAAGTCGACCACCAAGTAAACTCCATGTTTATAACCTGAAAAAAGAAAAAAACAATACAAATACATGTACAAGTAAATACATAGTAATTTACAAGCAAAGTATCTTCAGAAAAAAACAAATTAATACTTACATGCTACCATACTTACCTTAGCCCACACAAAACTAACACTTAAGAGTATGCCTGCAAAGTAATCAACAAGTTAATAAAGTAAAAAGAACAGCAAGACGGTTAGCCAGTCTACTTTTTAACTCGTACTATATTTCATCTTTCCCCCAACTTCCCACTTCCACTTTTCATCCTTCTTTCACCCAACCTATTCTATCCCCCCTAAAAAAAAATAAATAAATAAAAAAATAAAAATAAATAAAAATAAATAAAATAAAATAATAAAAAATAAATAAAAAAAAATAAAAAAATAAACAGAGAATACCCAGGCTAAGTTTCCTTTGCCAGAGCTACACAGTTATAACACTGGAAATGTTACCCTTCAAGGACTAAACACTGCTATGACCAAGAGTCGTAGTTGGGAGCGTAAACTTCTCGTTTGAGCAACTTCCGGTCGGCCAAGTAGCACCTCACCTTCGCTACAAGCGTGTACAAACAGGCCGCTCCTCGCCCCAAGAGAAAAAGCAAGAAATCCCCGGTGCCTTTAAGTGCTTTAAGTGCGCATATGTTTCAACTGTGGGCAGATAGGATATAAGAAGTACCAATGTAGACGCCGTTCTCGCTGTATTGAGGTTCTCCACCGTCCCACATTCAAGCCGTGCTGCTGGGCCTGTGGAGAAAACGGGCACACTATAAAGGAGTGTCGGCAGCCCAAGGAAGTGGTGACGGGAAACGTGGCCCAGCTGGGAGAACGGGCAGCCATCCAGCCAAGAGCCAATTGACGCCCCAAAACATGTAAGGTGTCGACAGGCGGCGGCGTCCGTGGCCTTATCAGTGGCAGGAAGTATCAATGGACGCCTAGTGGACATGGTGGTGGGGAGCTGAGAAAGCTTATGACCATGAAGACTTATTACCAATACGTGGTATTGACAGATCAGGGCAACAGCTTTGTGGAGTCACTGGGGACTTTGTGCCTATGAGGGTAGCCAGTGTGGGTGAATCTGATGATGGGCACGGCGAATGAGCATCTGCCAGTATATGTGGCTGCAATGGAAGACTCGTGTCTGTTGGGACTGGAATACTTAAGCCGTGTGGAGGCGTGTGTGAACCTCCACAGTGGAAAGATGTTGGTGAGGATAATAATAATAATAATAATAATAATAATAAATTGTTTATTCCATGAAACATGGTTATTCATTTGATCATACACAAGTACAAGTAAGATAAGAAAGCAAATGTAGCTACATCATCAACTTAGCGTAAGGCCATAAATGCTAAAATGATGAGATAAAATCTACGAGAAATACTATAAAATACTATAAAATAATACCTAAAATAAAGCTAAAACTAAAATAAGACTAGAAACAAAATTAAAATATTGGAGAAATGTTAAAATATGAAATCTAGCTAGATAGTGTAAAAAATAAATACAAATGTGGAGACCTAATTCAACACATTTAACAGTAGATTTCTAAGACTATATTTGAAACTGTGTAGGCTTCCGGAGGTGGTAATATAGTGAGGGAGCTCATTCCATAACTTGGGCCCACACACCGTAGTGGCCCTGGCACCAGTGTCTGTTTTAGTTCTTTTTATATACAGGTTATTTCCTTGTCTTGTTGTGGTGGTTGTATTATCTCTGACTGTGGGAAGGTTCAGTTACCAGTCTGGGTATAGTCCATTCGTTGATTTATACACTGTAGTACACTTCTCTAAATAATATTTGTCTTTCATAGTCAGCCACTCTAGTTCTTTTATGATAGGAGTCACATGGTCATATTTTCTTGCACCTCCAGTTACAACTTTAGCAGCAAAGTTCTGTAGTTTTTGTACAGTATGAATGAGAGTTTTGTTAGTAGAGCCCCAGAGGAGGCAGTAGACACCTGCCGAAACGATAATTACTCCCAGTGAGGTCTAAAGCACTGTTCAGGGGGTGCTGTGAACTTATCATTAAACCCAGCTGTGACCTCACTGAACGTTTCCCTTTGTGTCTCACAACACAAGGGGGTAGTCACAGCCTGCCCTCTAAAGACAACTCTCTTCCTCCACACAAAACTACAAGCACCTAATAACACACACACCCTTCACTCAAAAATTTTAAAATCATGGCGACTCCTGCACCAGCCTCGGAGTCCCCATCTGGGGAGGGGACCATAAATGTCCCCAGGTCGGACTGCCTTTCCGTCGACGACCCTAAGTGTCTTGACACCACCCTCAACTTTTTCTTCATTAACTTCTGCAACATTCACGGTCTAAGATCTAATTTTCAATCTGTAGAACACCACCTCTCCTCTTCTAAACCTCATCTTCTTTTCCTCACTTAAACTCAGGTGTCTGAGGCAACTGACAGTAGCCCCTTTTCTGTTCCCTCCTACTTTCTCTATCCTCATTTTCGATCCAAAGCTGGATGCTGCGTTTATGTGCGCAATGACTTAACCTGCTCTCGTGCCCACGCTCTTGAATCTTCCGAGTTTTCCACCATCTGGCTACGACTACAGAGTCATTCTCATACTAAATTTATCTGTGCTGTATACCTCTCTCCTAACTCCTCTGACTATAAGAAATTCTTTGACTACTTAACTTCCAAAGTGTAGCACATTCTGACCCTCTTCCCTTTTGCAGAGATCTCCATTCTTGGAGACTTCAATGTTCACCACCAGCTTTGGCTTTCCTCTCCCTTCACTGACCATCCTGGTGAACTAACCTACAACTTTGCTATCCTCCATGACCTAGAGCAATTGGTGCAACACCCTACTCGTATTCCTGACCATCTTCGAGATACGCCCAACATTCTTGACCTTTTCCTGACCTCTAATCCTTCTGCTTATGCTGTCACCCTTTCTTCTCTGTTGGGCTCCTCCGATCACAATCTCATATCTTTATCTTGTCCTATCACTCCAATCCCTCCTCAGGATCCCCCTAAGCGAAGGTGCCTCTGGCGTTTTGCCTCTGCTAGTTGGGGGGACCTGAGGAGGTATTTTGCTGATTTTCCTTGGAATGACTACTGCTTCCGTGTCAGAGACCCGTCTTTGTGTGCTGAGCGCATAACAGAGGTGATAGTGTCTGGCATGGAGGCGTACATTCCTCACTCTTTTTCTCGTCCTAAACCTTCTAAACCTTGGTTTAACACAGCTTGTTCTCGTGCTATACATGATAGAGAGGTGGCCCACAAAAGGTACTTAAGCCTTCCATCACCAGAATCTCATGCACTTTATATTTCTGCCCGGAACCATGCTAAGTCTGTTCTCCAACTAGCCAAAAACTCCTTCATTAACAGAAAATGTCAAAACCTTTCAAGATCTAAATCCCCTCGTGATTTCTGGCATCTAGCCAAAAATATCTCCAATAACTTTGCTTCTTCTTCTTTCCCTCCTCTACTTCAACCAGATGGCACCACTGCTGTCACATCTATTTCTAAAGCTGAACTCTTTGCTCAAACCTTTGCTAAAAACTCTACCTTGGACGATTCTGGGCTTGTTCCTCCCTCTCCTCCGCCCTCTGACTACTTCATGCCACGTACTAAAATTCTTCGTAATGATGTTTTCCATGCCCTCGCTGGTCTAAACACTCGGAAGGCTTATGGACCTGATGGGGTCCCTCCTATTGTTCTCCGAAACTGTGCCTCCGTGCTTGCACTCTTTCAGCTCTGTCTGTCAACATCTACCTTTCCTTCTTGCTGGAAGTTTGCCTACATTCAACCTGTTCCTAAAAAGGGTGACCGTTCTAATCCCTCAAACTACCGTCCTATTGCTTTAATTTCCTGCTTATCTAAAGTTTTTGAATCTATCCTCAACAGGAAGATTCTTAAACATCTATCACTTCACAACCTTCTATCTGATCGCCAGTATGGGTTCCGTAAAGGCCGCTCTACTGGTGATCTTCTGGCTTTCCTTACTGAGTCTTGGTCATCCTCTTTTAGAGACTTTGGTGAAACTTTTGCTGTTGCCTTGGACATATCAAAAGCCTTTGATAGAGTCTGGCACAAAGCTTTGATTTCAAAACTACCCTCCTACGGTTTCTATCCTTCTCTCTGTAACTTCATCTCAAGTTTCCTTTCTGACCGTTCTATTGCTGCTGTGGTAGACGGTCACTGTTCTTCTCCTAAATCTATTAACAGTGGTGTTCCTCAGGGTTCTGTCCTGTCACCCACTCTCTTCTTATTATTCATTAATGATCTTCTAAACCAAACTTCTTGTCCTATCCACTCCTATGCTGATGATACCACCCTGCACTTTTCCACGTCTTTTCATAGACGTCCAACCCTTCAGGAGGTAAACATATCACGCAGGGAAGCCACAGAACGCCTGACTTCTGATCTTTCTAAAATTTCTGATTGGGGCAGAGCAAACTTGGTATTGTTCAATGCCTCAAAAACTCAATTCCTCCATCTATCAACTCGACACAATCTTCCAGACAACTATCCCCTCTTCTTCAATGACACTCAACTGTCCCCCTCTTCTACACTGAACATCCTCGGTCTGTCCTTTACTTATAATCTGAACTGGAAACTTCACATCTCATCTCTAGCTAAAACAGCTTCTATGAAGTTAGGTGTTCTGAGACGTCTCCGCCAGTTTTTCTCACCCCCCCAGCTGCTAACTCTGTACAAGGGTCTTATCCGTCCATGTATGGAGTATGCTTCACATGTCTGGGGGGGTTCCACTCATACTGCTCTTCTAGACAGGGTGGAATCAAAAGCTTTTTGTCTCATCAACTCCTCTCCTCTAACTGACTGTCTTCAGCCCCTCTCTCACCGCCGCAATGTTGTATATCTAGCTGTCTTCTACCGCTATTTTCATGCCAACTGCTCTTCTGATCTTGCTAACTGCATGCCTCCCCTCCTTCTGCGGCCTCGCTGCACAAGACTTTCTTCTTTCTCTCACCCCTATTCTGTCCACCTCTCTAACGCAAGAGTTAACCAGTATTCTCAATCATTCATCCCTTTCTCTGGTAAACTCTAGAACTCCCTGCCTTCTTCTGTATTTCCACCTTCCTATGACTTGAATTCCTTCAAGAGGGAGGTTTCAAGACACTTATTCATCAATTTTTGACCACTGCTTTGACCCTTTTATGGGACTGGCATTTCAGTGGGCATTTTTTTTTATTAGATTTTTGTTGCCCTTGGCCAGTATCCTTCCTACATAAAAAAAAAAAAAAAGATAGAAATACAATAATTAATGAGGCTAAGCACTAAAGACTGTACAATAACTTTACAAGTGGGTTTGTCAAAGTTCTCACTAACTCTATTTATAAACATTAATGTTCCCATTATTTTAGTATTTAATTCTGCAATGTGCACATCAAATAACGTATTTGTCAAAATAGACACCCAAATTTTTTACATGCGTAGTCGGGTATATATGTACTCCATTACAATTTATAGAAATGTCAGGCGGAACATGGGCTAACAGTTGCCTATTTCCAATGAAAATGCATTGCGTTTTTTTTGTTATTTAATAATAGACCATTTGTTAGGAAATAAAGTTCTATATTTCGCAATGCATTTTCAGTGTTGGAGATGAGTAGCTCATCAAAATTTTCGACAGTATCAGCTTCGAGGAATTGGGTGTCATCCGCGTATTGTATCAAAGATGTCTCGACTTTCTCATTAAGATCATTGACGTATATAGAAAATAAAATTGGGCCGAGAATTGAGCCTTGTGGAACCCCGTAACGTACGTTTTCTTTCTTAGATATTGTATTATTTAAGCGAACGGATTGTGATCTATCTTGAATATAATTTGCAAACCAAAAATTGTCAATATTAATAAATTATCGTGGCTGATACTGTCAAAGGCTTTTGATAGGTCACATAAAGTCAATACAGAAATTTTCTTTGAGTCCATATTATCATAAATTTTATCTGTAACGACAGTAAGAGCAGTTTCTGTAGACAATCTAGGACGGAACCCGTGCTGCGTATTAGACTAGAGTTTATTAGTTTCCAAATAATGCGAGGGCTGGCTAGCAACTACTTTTTCAAGAATTTTAGAAAGAATGGGTAAAAGAGAAATAGGTCTGTAATTATTAAAATCATTAGTATCACCACTTTTAAAGAGTGGAACTACCACAGCATGTTTCCAAGTATTAGAAAAAATACCTGTGACAATGGAAGTGTTAACAATGCAAGTTAGATAGAATGCGATAACAGACAATGAGTCTTTTACGAAAGTCAAAGGAATACCATCAGAGCCTACTGAGCTTGTGTCTTTAAGTCCCTTTATATTAAGAATTATAGTGTCAGTGTCAACAGGTTGCGGTCTAAAATTATTGTCACCATCAAGGGTATTAGTCATATCATTAAAAAGCATCACATTTTCACCATGGAGCGTCTCTTGAGTTTTTTCATAAGTATTTCTTCCAACATCTGCAAAGTGTTTATTAAATCGTTAGCTTTAGTAATTTCATTATCAAAGTTGCAATTACTGGCATTGTGTTTAGAATTGGGGATTATTTCTCTTATTGTTTTCCATGTCTTTGCAACATTACCTTTATTTTCATTAAGTTTATTACTGTAGTACTTGTTTTTACTTTCATCAATGAGAGTCTTGATTTGCTTCTCTCTGCCCTGCATCCTGGAAGACACGGTCCGATGGGAGTGGTAGAGGAATCCAAATGTTGTAAACCAATATGCAACTACATCCAGGCAATCCATGCGAGGCGAACCAGTGACCAAGGGAAGCTACCTGGTAAGATTACGGAAACAGTGTGGGGGGGGGGTTCTGTAATAAGTTGGCGCGTACTGGTGTTGTCACCACGGACACTAACACTACCACACCTACCACCGCTGCCACCGCTACCTTGACACAACATAAACCGGATTGACAAAATGTGGCAAAGGAGGAATCTGACCAACAGGAAGAGGGCTTGCCTGAATATTTGGAGGATTTAGTGGAGAGGAGCACTACACAGATAATGGATGACCAAGCGGATAAAGTGAGGAAGTTGCTCACCCAGTATGCTGATGTGTTTAGCAGCAGATATATGGACTTGGGGCACACTTCGCTGGTTCAGCATCACACTTATACTCGTGGCAGTTCTCCAATTAAGCAGGCACCTCATCGAGTTCCTTCAGTGAAACGGGAAGAAATGCAACGGGCAGTCCAAGAAATTGAAGCGGCAGGAGTGATAGAGTGCTCGAATAGTTCATGGTGCTCGCTCGTGGTGCTGGTGACGAAGGAAAATGGGATTAAGAGATTTTGTGTAGATTATTGGGCCTTGAATGCCGTCACCATCACCGATGCTCACCCACTACCCAGAATTGATGACACTCTCAGTGGAGTTCAGTGGTTCTCAACCTTGGACTTGAAGTCAGATATCATCAGGTCGAGATGGTGCCAAAAGATAAAGAGAAGACGGCATTCTCCTTTGGCTAAGGATTGTGGCACTTCAGTGTTATGCTTTTTAGGTTGTGCAATGTCCCTGGCTGTTTTGAGCTGCTAATGAAGCGTGTACTGGAAGGCATGCAGTGGAAAGCAGCATTAGTATATCTTGATAATGTGTTAGTGTTTGGAAACACCTTCGAGGAGGAGCTGGCACTGCTGACCGAGGTAATTCGTCATATGAGGTCTGCTGGATTGAAGGTCAGCCCGAAAACTGCACGCTGTTCAGGACCGTTCCTTGGACATGTGGTCGGTCAAACCGCTCACGGTAACAGCAGTGGAGGGCTGGCCAGTACCTCAAAGTCTAAGAGCTGCAGAGTTTCCTGGGCCTTTGCACATAGCATTACAGATGTTTTGTGCCAGGATTTGCCACCGTCGCCGCCCTTCTTCACAACTTGACCAGGAAAGGAGAGCACTACGTGTGGAATGAAGATTGCCACCAAGTTTTCACGGCGTTGAAGCAAGCCTTGGTGCAGGTGCCGGTGCTTTCATATCCCGACCCTGAACTTCTATATATCCTTGACACATAAGCGAGCCAGGAGGGCGTGGGAGCCGTCCTGTCCCAGCTCAGAGATGGCAAGGAGTACGTAGTGGCATATTACAGCACAACGTTCAGCAAGCCTGAGAAAAATTGTTGTGTTACGCACAAGGAATTAGCTGCTGTAATGAAGAGCCTGGCTCACTTCCATCATTACCTGTATGGCTCACACTTTGCCATCCATACAGACCATGCCGCCCTCCGATGGTTGAAGACACTGAGGGGGCATGAAGGACAGCTGGCCAGGTGGATTAGGAACCCCGAACAGCACAACTACGTAATGGAGCACCACCCTGGCTGCATCCACAACAACGCTGACAGCCTCAGCCGTCGATCCTGTGTACCAGAGTGTGTCCATTGCTCTCTCCATGAACCAGAGGTGAAGTCCAGAAAACTTACAGTGGCTCACAACACAGCAGAGGCGGACAACAAATGGAAACAGGATCAGTGTGAGGACCCAGATTCTTCACAAGTACTCAGGTGGCTGGAAAGCAGCAGTGAAAGGCCATCTAAGGAAGCTGTGTCCTCTGATAGTCCTGCTACTAAGTATCTAGTGAACCAGTGGGGAGCGCTGAGTCTACAGGAAGGGTTACTACAGTAATGCTGGGTACATGCTAAGACAGGTGAGGCGCACTGGAGTTTTCGTTCTGTATCTCAGCGAGAGGAGCTGCTGAGATACATGAGGGAAAGACCAGTGGCCACGTAGGAGTGAAGTGCACCCTGAAGAAACTGCGGCAACGAGTCTACTGGATGGGATTGTGGTGAGACGTCCAGGAGTGGTGCAAGATGTGTCAAGTATGTGCCGCAAAGGGACCCGTATACAAGACTTGTGCCTCCTTGCAGCTGTACCAGGGTGGAGCACCTTTTAGGTGGCTGTGGACATTGCTGGCCTTCTTCCATTCACAGAGAGAGGCAAAAAGTACCTCTGTGTGGCCATGTATTATTTTACTAAGTGGACAGGGGTGTGCACACTACCCAATCACGAGGCAGAGACAGTGGCCAAGTTTTTCGTGGATCAAGTCTTCACACGGTTTGGTGTCCCAGGGTAGCTGCACTCTGACCAGGGACGTGAATTTGAGTCCCTAGTCTTCCGTGAGTACTATTGGCTCCTCAGGATTCACAAGACTCGCACTACTCCTCTGCAGCCTCAGGGCGACACCATGGTGGAAAGGTTCAATGTCAACATCGTCTGTCAGCTGGCCAAGTACTGCAGCGCGAACCAGCACGACTGGGATGCTGATGGCCTATTACTCTGCTGAACACAAGGCCACTGGATTCTCGCCACCAAGACTGATGCTTGGCAGAGAGATCCACCTCCCAGTCGACCTTACCACAGGCCGGCCGCCTGGGGCAAACCTGCTGGATATCCACACCGACTATGTCAGGGCACAATAGCAGCAACTGGAGGAGACATGTCACCAGGCGAGCCTGCACCTCAAGACAGCAGGCCAGGCCATGTGGAAGCAGTACCAGGGAAGGACCAGGAATGTAGAGGACAGCCCTAGTGATCTGGTATGGCTCTACAACCCACAATGTAAACTTGGTCATTCGCGGAAGCTCCAGTCGAACTGGGAAGGCCCGTTCAAGATTGATGAGGTAATGTCAGCTGTCACATACCGCCATGATATGCCCAGGAGGAAAGGGGCAGGTAAGGTGATCCATGTGGATGGTAATGAGAATTACATGTCGGGCGAGAGGAATGACAGCGCCACTGATTGCAGTGATAATGACAGTGCCATTGGAGGTGATGGTGACAGTAACAGTGACAGTGACACTGGAGGTGATGGTGACAGTGACAGTGATAGTGATAGTGACACTGCAGACGAAGATCTGGTTGCCCAGGACTACCATAGTGCAAATGGCAGCAATATGGGCAAGAGTGATGAGGAAAGAGAATAGTGGAGACGTGTCAACCCGACGAAAACGTCAGCCAAAGTAGGCTCGCTGGCTCAAGGATTACATGATAGACATTTAACCTACCCTCTGTCATTTTCTTTTTATTTATTTGTTTTAATTGCTTTTTGTTTCTTTTATATTCTGTGTAACTCTGCATTTTGTTTGTTAAAGTTGGTGGGGGCAAGGTCAGCACACATTAAGACGATGGCAGTGTTATGTAGATGGCCAGAAGAACGATATTGCTTTATATAGAATGCTTGTGTTTGGGCTGTAGAGTGAGTTTGTAGAAGCAGCAGCAAGGCACCTAGGAGAATGCCAACGGCATCTGTGTATCAGATTTTCATGTCTATTTTGTGAATAAGGCGTGATAGTGTTATTCTGACTGTACATGAGTGTATAAGTTCTGTAATGTACAGCAAGATAATGTAATGAAGAAAGTAAGAATAGTGAAAGAGAAAAGATAATAAACGAGAAGAAAGAGAGAGAGAGAGAGAGAGAGAGAGAGAGAGAGAGAGAGATGGGTCCAGACACCAGCTTTACGATGTGGAGTGGCCACTCGCTGCCATTAATTTACCATAAGAATTTCTGCGCACAGACACTCTCCTTCCCCGATTATTTTACCTTATTTCTCTTTGTTTAGTCAGTTTGAGTCTCACTTATTGTACAGTAGAAGAGTTGCCCTTGACAAAGCAACAATCAGTATTCATCTAGCCCCCTTTGTTTGATCAGAAGAATTTTTTTTAAATAAAGTGTTTTATTCAAGTAGAGACCGCACAGGAAGTGTGTGTGTGTGTGTGTCGCAATCCCCCTCCCCCAAGGTTAGCAGCAGCGCTGGAAGACGGTTGGAGCCCTTTCCCACACCAGTCGATACCCAGTCGTTGGAAGGAGCAGACATACTAAGACGTGCTCTAGCACTTACTGGAAACTAAGGTGGGATACTAGGTAGCCGGGTCAGTTGCCTTAAAGGGAATAAGTGAGTCATTATCGGCCATACACCCAGGCCCATTTATATCAAGTAGGAGTCTCTATAGTAGTCTGCCAGTAAGTGCAGTAGAGAATTACACACTACACCCAGGGAAGCGACTCCTGGGCTGTAGGAGTGTATGTGTGGAGTTTGCGCAGTGAGTGGTGACTGACCCTCCTGTGTGTTCGTGGGCACTCTTTCGTCTCGTAGTAGTTTCTTGTGTCTTGTTAGTAACCCGTTTTGTCTTAAATGCTACAGCAGACTGAAGCTGTTCATCCGCAGACAACTTAAGTAGTTAGCCACATAGTAGACTTTACTCCCTCCCTGCTGCCCAGGAGGCAGTAAACGATACTACTCAACTTGAGGGTATAACACTCTGTTGGGCAGTGGGAGGACTGTCACGGTGGGTGGAATGGGGTATTATACCTCGATTATGTGTGTGTTATTGTGTGTTAACCGTTTTTCCTAGACATGGTTATCGATTCTTCTGAAGCTTTGGGTGTTAAGTGTTGTTTGAGTATTTCCCTTGTCTATGGGTAGGCAAAACAGACTGGCCACCTCAAATTAGTGTGACCTGGAGTCACAAGGGACCCTGTACACCCGTATTTGAGCCCTGCACTGAGTCCACGTAGGAGGTGACTCAGTGAAGTTAATCCAGGTGCAGCAGTTTGGTGAAGGGGCTGGGAATTGTGGTCGTAACAGTTAGTATAGAGTTTTACCTGTATTAGCTAGGGAAGTGTATAAGTGTGTATGTGTGTGTGTGTGTGTGTGTGTGTGTGTGTTTGTGTGTGTGTGTGTGTGTGTGAATTATTATATGTCTATAAATTACCCATTAGCAACGTTTAAGACGAGTGACTGAGCGTGGCCAAGGGCACCCAGCAAGCCCAGAGTCTGCTTTGTAGCCCCGGGCCAAGAGGAAGTGTTTAATAAGCTGCTGTGTTTTCCCTGCAAACACCCGCCTTTGCCTGCCTATCCATTTTGCAAGAACTGACTAAACCCATGAGGCCCCTGATCACCAGACTCATGTGACTTGGTAACCCAGATACTGTGATAACAACCAATAATCCTGACAAGAAATGACGCTTTTTGGGGAAGCGTCAAGTCCAGACAAGTAATATCCTACCGGTTTTGTGACAATACTAATTTCATTTCAATTTTATTTATTTGTTTATTTATTTTTTTATTTTTTCTAGAAACTCTTCAGTTTTATCCTCCTGACACACAGCTGTAGCGTACCTGCACCAAACTCATACATTTAGGCACCAAAACACCCGGATTGGCTGAGAATACAGATTCCTTGTTTGTCGATCTATAGTCCTCAAGTATGTAACTTACTGCACCAGAGTCGGTGTCAGTGATTATACTAGAGTACAATTTGATAGATGCTTCACCGAAATCTGCATTAGTGAACAAAGTAAAATGTAAAAATTGTGAAAAACATAAGCATGCTGTGTGCCTTCACAGATTACTTGGCACTGGCTTGACCCTCAAACCTGGAGACTTAGTGCAGGTGCCCATTTGGTACCTCCATCACAACCCTCAACTACTGACCCGACCCTGAGGCTTTCATCCCAGACCGCTTCCCGCCTGAGAACAAAGGCAACATCCGTCTGTTCATACACATCCCTGCAAGCAGCTGGGGGGGGATGGTTGAGTTAGACTGAAGGCAATTAGCTTTATTTCACTAACTCCCTACATGCAGCTGTGAGATGACTTGGTTAGTTAAGTTGGGTTGAATTCAGAAGGATCACAGCAAGGGACTATGGGGTGTCTGGGTGTGGTTATTAAGCTGAATGCAGAAAGATAAGTTAAATTCCAATTACTTGGACTGTGTGGTGATGGTGCCATGACAAATCTCTCCCAGGTCTAAATTTCTCCTAGGTGACACCACTGCGCATGCACATCATATCGAGGCAGCAGCATCAAAACATCACCCAGGTATTTTATATATTTTTACGTATTATCAACTACTTCTTAAGGTTTTATTGACAAATTACTATTGTTTCATTGTATGTGGATATGTTAGGGTAGGAATTCAGCAAGTAAACGAGAGTAATGAGTGATAACAGCACCAAAATCCTCTCCCTTTGCGTATGTCAAGTCCTATCACCTGTTATATGTTTAAAATATTCCACAGACAATGGAGCATTAGTAATTTGTCAATAAAATTCTATTCCGATTTTGGTAATATGTAAGATACATAAATATAAAACATAGTGGTAAGACTTGACATAGGCAAAGGGAAAAGATTTTAGTGCTCTGTTACCATTCACTACTCCTGTTTACTTGCTCTATTCCTATCCAAAATATCGACATACAATGAAACAATAAGTAATTTGTCAATAAAACCTCAAAAGTAGTTCATAATACGTAAAAATGTATAAAATACCCAGGTGATGTTTTTGATGCTGTCGCCTCGATATGGTGCGCATGCGCAGTGGTGTCACCTGGGAGAAATTTGGACCCAGAGAGATTTGGTACGACAATGGGTTAAGTTAGTTTGACAAATACATACACACACATGCACACATGCCAAAACACAATTTAAAATGGATTTCGGTGTCACGAGCAACAACTGCATTATTTCATACCTTATTTACATACTCTGCCTTCTAATTTCTGGATGCAGTAATTCTTATATGTGTGACAGTGGGGAATCCTACAGCTTACATACCATGTTTGTCTCATCATAATATCCATCAGAGAGAGAGAGAGATAGAGAGAGAGAGAGAGAGAGAATATATCTGAAAATGTCGTGTAGTGTGTGAGCCTCAAAAGTTTTGGCTGATGGCTGCGTTGTACTAAAGTTATGACCTTTATCCAATCTTACTCTCTATAGTGCGACTCCCTAGTGCATTCCTCACAAGTTCTATCACATACAGAATGTCACCAAGGGCAGGCAAAACTCTCTTGATCAGCTGAGTATACTCTTGTAGAATGCCTCTACTTTCCCGAAAATTGAGGTGTTGGGCTGTCATTCTGCCACTTCGCCACTACTAGCTGCTAAAATCGTTTACGTTTTAAGTTATTATATGTTACTTTTATGGAACTTTTAGCAGTAAAAGTAAAACTGGTCACTTAAAGTATTTTTAGCCTGTTCAAAATGTTTATGTATATGGGCCCAGAAGTCTTACTTTGCCATCCCTGTGTTGATGTTATTGTGTAGTGGGAGCCAAGTGTGGTTTTTTGACCTTGGGTTCCATATGTTGTGGTGTATTTGTGTCATCATAGTTTTGTGCTATTAAATATGAATGGTTCTCAAAACTCTGCTGGGAGCTTTGTAAGACATAGAGGATATAAAGATACTTTGTTGGTTAGTGGTTGTTTCCTCTCTCCACGAGTTTTACCTTATATAGGTGATACTTACCCCTCCTTTGGAAGACTGTAAATAGACCGCTTGCCAACAGAAGGATATAATATTTCTGTAAGCATGAGAGGTTGTCTCTAATAGGAGGTAACTCACATAATATTATGAACCTCATACTTGAGTGTCCTTTGTCATAGCTGTAACGATTCTTTCTCAGCAAGTTGGGTGTGTTTGGCATCTTTTGGGCTTTTGTTGATTCCTTTCTCCGTGAGCGGGTACAAACAGAGTGGCAACCTTATTTATTTAATCACTGCAGGAAATATGTATCTGTACTCTGCATTGAGCTACATAAGAGGTAACTTAGGGAAATTGACCAGAGTTAGTGGCAGCTTTGAGTTGGGCTGAATCTGGGTCATAACAATATATATATATATATATATATATATATATATATATATATATATATATATATATATATATATATATATATATATATATATATATATATATATATATATATATATATATATATATATTGAGCAGTAAGATTTACTTGGCCATTTCTTTAATTCAGTGAATTTCATCGTATCCATTTATATTCTATTTGCATTCCTTTCAGAAACACTGGCTCAACCCACCAGCATTGTCCACAGAGCGTTATTGTACAAAGGTCTACAAGTATGTCACCAGTCAAGTTGAATTTGATTTCTTCCCATGTAAGAGTGTAAAGCAAAAACAATCTTCTTTTTCTTTTCTTGCTTCTTCAATGCTGAGCGTCTAACCTGGAATAACAGTCACAGAGTTGTTCAGTTCTGGATGGAATTTTCTGTCAGTATGAAATTTGTAAAGGACAACCCACTCCCGATCCCTAAATTTTTCAATTGAATCTTGGTCATTGTATCTTAGGAGCTTCACTGAAACCTTTGCTGTTGCCTTTGACATGTCAGAAGCTTTTGTGAAAGTATGGCATGCCACTGTTACCCTTATACAGTCTCTGTCATTCTTTCTGCACCTTTATCTCAAGTCTCCTATCCGGCTATTCTGTTGCTTTAGAGGTAGACAGTCACTGTTCTCCTAGATCTAATAAAGCTAGTTTCCCACAGGCCTCTCCCATATTGCTCACTCTCCTGCTACACATAAATGATCCTCTCAATAATAAGCTTCTTGCACCATTCACTTTTGTACTGATGACTCTACCATCAACTAGATGGCAAAGTCAGCAAGGATGAAACAGTTCATATAGTGAGGGCCTAGGTTCCAATTTTTCCATTATTTACATTTTTGGGGCAAGGCAAACCTTGTTTAATGTCTACTTTTTTTTTTTTTTTTCCATCCACCTATTCGCCATAAACTCCCAGACAATTAACTCCTCTATTTCAAGAGCTGTCTTTCCCTAGAAATCTCCAATGAAAACTTCACATCTCATCTCATGTTAAAACAGCTTTCACGAAGTTAGTCTTCCTCTCGCATGTTAACTATTTACTGTTTATATAATTAGTAACTGCATGCCCTCCCTCCCCCATCCAGCAGCCTCACAGCAGATTCTTACTATGTACATTACTCACGTACTATACAGTACATAAGGTTACTCTTTACTCTTTCATCTCTTACACTGGTAAACTCTGATTTATCTGTTTATTTTCTCTCCTTTCCTACGACTTGAACTATTTCAAGAGTATCAAGACTCCTCAATAGGGCAAGCTATCTAAATATAACATTTTCTTTTTGTGATCTTTTTTTTCTCTCTCTCTTTGTCAACTTCCTTCACTCATGAAAAATAAAGTGATCAATAAAAGGAAAGCACCACGCTCCCTTTAATATACCAATTAACCATGTCCCTACACTGATTGCAACATGAAATGTGTTGTGTGTTTTCATAGGTTACCTGGTACTGACCATCAGGCCTGGAGACATAGTGCAGTTACCCATCTGGGGCCTTCATCACAACCCCCGCCACTGGCCAGACCCAGAGGCCTTCATCCCGGACCGCTTCCTTCCCAAGAACAAAGGCAACATCAGTTCCTTCGCACACATGCCCTTTGGAATGGGACCAAAGAATTGCTTAGGTGAGGACCCTTCAGAAGTGATTGACTTGCTTAGGAGTCAATGTATACTTGGCTTCAATCGAAAATTTTCTTGGACACCAGTAAGTAAAATCTTCCTTTTGGTGTTTATAGCCATGCGGTTTGCTCTGATGGAGGCCAAAGTGGCACTGGCCAAGCTGCTGCTGGGGACAGAGATGGAGTTGGCACAGGGCCATGAGGAGGTGACCTTAGAGAGGCAAGGTGGTCTGTTAAGGTCTAAAGGTTTGAACATAAAGATAAAGCCGATCGTGGAAGAGTAAATCAGAGTTCAATTTCGCATTCAAGAAAACCATGCCACGACCTACATTAGGCGCAAATCACTCTGCCTTTTATCAATAGCAGCTTCTTTATCAGACAAACAAATTATTACAGTTACAGAGGACATAGAAGGAAGCTCTTCGTTGGGCACAGAACAGACACCCTTACACATATACACCGAGACAAAGACATGAATTCACCTGCACAGAAACAATTTGTATACGATTACAAACATGAATGTGAACAACGGGAAACGTTACAAGTAAAGAAAAATTAAACCTACATATCACTGAAAATATTACAAGATACAATAAAAACTTGCCATGTAACTAACTAACTTCATACACATCCACGGTATCCCCATTCTGATTTACACTTAAAGGACTGTAGTTAGCTTAACGCATACAAACATTCAAACACCAGATTAGAAAATTAAAGAAATATACCACGGTGGACTGGCCACCTCCTTATATTCTCCAATTGAAATAAATTCTTTACTTCCCATTTTCTCCTCTTCACTTCTAAAGCCTTTTTTACATGGGGCAAGTAGAGAGGCATCTCAAGAGAAGAGCCTGCAAACAGGAAAGTCCCCGCACATTTTGCGCATGTGCAGGCAGTCTCGCCTCATGATTGGTGCGAGTAGTCTCGCCTTGTGAATGGCCGCCACATTCTAATCTGCTAACTTAATCTAACCTAACCTAATCAAATCTAACCTAACTAACCAAACCTGAGTACTTACCCAACCTAGCCGATATAATGTCTTATAAACAAGAAACCATATCCAGTAATTTATTACAAGGTAGTTAGGTTACAGGATAGTTAGGTTAAGATTAAGGCGTGAAATTCACGCTCAATCGTTCAAACGTGGTGGTTTTTTTCACGCCTGACTCCTGGAATTCTGTTTCATTATTGCATTGCTGTGCTCCGAGAGTGGTCACAACTCACAAGTGTGTGTAAAAACAGGTGAACAAATGGCTGCCCAGAGTAAAGAAAAAAAAGCCCTCCTTTTATATTTGTTGTATAAAAGACAGCAAAAAAAGGATTCGCTATTAATTGCAGTCATCATTTGATCTGAAAAAAGGATGTTATTTTTAAAAACTTAGATTTTTCTATGTTTATGTATTTGTTATTACATAAGTACACATTCAGTAACAATAAAAAATGACTTTAATTATCCTTTTACCTATTGTAGATTTTCATTCAGTACGGGAGATGCACACGTCCACATTACCCGCTGCCTGAACTGTACTGCCAGGTGGCGGCGTGACAAAACACGCCGAGTGTGAAAGAAAGCAATGAACACCATTGGAAGCTAAACTTTGGCGTGAAATTTCACGCTTCGTTTTTAGCAGACACACGCGCGGCATCAGGCGTGAAATTCACGCCGCGTGAAAAAACTGCCACGTCTGAACAGAAGTATGCATTTTGTATGTCCGCTTAGGTTGGGCGTGAACTTCCCGCCGCGTGATTTTTCACGCGGCGTGAATTTCACGCCTTGTGTGAAAGGGGCCTAAGGTTAAGGATAGGTTAGATTAGTTAGATTGGCTGACGAGAAGATGGTGGCCCAATCACGTGGTGAGTCTGCTCGCACATGCGCAATGTGCGGGGACTTTCCTGCGTGCAGGTCCTCCCATCTCAAGTGTGCAAACAACTTGCACACTTGACGTGCCTGTATACTTGCCGTGTGCAAAAGAGGCTCAAACCTTTTTCCTTCCTTAGAAGTACGCAATAGCTTGTATGAATGAAATCAGTACACCAAGCTGAAGTATTACGTATCGTGGACAACTATTTACGCATGACACTTGCCTTTTATATACGAGTATATCCATGACGCTACTTCATAGTTCTTGTATCTGGACAGTTGGCGACGCCAGGAGTGTTTAGTTGTGCTGGCAGCCCACAGGTTACAGTGGTCAGCAGATGCGATGTGACAGCAACGTGAGAGAGAGAGTGATGCAAAATAAAAATAAATAAATAAAGGAAGACAACGTGCTACAAAGCTAAACCTATTAATGTACTAGATTAGATATTGCTTAGAATAAATACATACTGAACCCCTGTGAATTTTTATGACTGGCAGCTTTCAGCTTTCAGCTCGTCTTTGTTTCAATGACTATACTACAGGACAAAAGACATCTTTCAAGCTTCTCCGCTCACCTATGTCAGCTGCCTATATATTCCAAGCCACCCCAGTAAAACTTCTTATCTGGATCAGTCTGCCCTACCTTGTTTCAGCGTCACTAGTCATTGTTCACTCCATCGCCTCCACGGTGGCCCTAAAATATTGACAGTCTCACGGAATCCTCTTTGACAGAGCTATTTAATCAAATCCAACACTTTCCTTCTTTCCTTCCTGCCAAGTCGTGCTCTGTGGCCAGAAAGATATAAAAGACAGAATAAGCCTTTCTAACACGGGTCAATCAATTTCCAGCTGTAAAATACAAGGAAACTGGAAGATTTTTCTGTATGTATTATAATAATGCAAGACGAGCCTCTTAAAAAAAAAAAAAAAAAAAAAAAAAGTATTTTCATGTATGGTATGATTATGGGAAGGAAACAGCATGTATTATAATGAAATCAACTTTGTAATATCGATAAAACACCTGAATGTTCGTCACTTTAATTATATGAATTTCCATCAACGAAAAGTATCTTTTTTTTTTTTTTTATGAAGGAAGGACACTGGCCAAGGGCAACAAAAATCTAATAAAAAAAATGCCCACTGAAATGCCAGTCCCAGTCAGCCAGTCAAAGCAGTGGTCAAAAATTGGTGGATAAGTGTCTTGAAATCTCCCTCTTGAAGGAATTCAAGTCATAGGAAGGTGGAAATACAGAAGCAGGCAGGGAGTTCCAGAGTTTTCCAGAGAAAGGGATGAATGATTGAGAATACTGGTTAACTCTTGCGTTACAGCGGTGGACAGAATAGGGGTGAGAGAAAGAAGAAAGTCTTGTGCAGCAAGGCCGCGGAAGGAGGGGAGGCATGCAGTTAGCAAGATCAGAAGATCAGCTAGCATGAAAACAGCGGTAGAAGACAGCTAGATATGCAACATTGCGGCGGTGAGAGAGAGGCTGAAGACAGTCAGTCAGAGGAGAGGAGTTGATGAGACGAAAAGCTTTTGATTCTACTCTGTCTAGAAGAGCAGTATGAGTGGAACCCCCCCAGACATGTGAAGCATACTCCATACATGGACGGATAAGACCCTTGTACAGAGTTAGCAGCTGGGGGGGTGAGAAAAACTGGCGGAGACGTCTCAGAACACCTAACTTCATAGAAGCTGTTTTAGCTAGAGATGAGATGTGAAGTTTCCAGTTCAGATTATAAGTAAAGGACAGACCGAGGATGTTCAGTGTAGAAGAGGGGGACAGTTGAGTGTCATTGAAGAAGAGGGGATAGTTGTCTGGAAGATTGTGTCGAGTTGATAGATGGAGGAATTGAGTTTTTGAGGCACTGAACAATACCAAGTTTGCCCTACCCCAATCAGAAATTTTAGAAAGATCAGAAGTCAGGCGTTCTGTGGCTTCCCTGCGTGATATGTTTACCTCCTGAAGGGTTAGCCGTCTATGAAAAGACGTGGAAAAGTGCAGGGTGGTATCATCAGCGTAAGAGTGGATGGACAAGAAGTTTGGTTTAGAAGATCATTAATGAATAATAAGAAGAGAGTGGGTGACAGGACAGAACCCTGAGGAACACCACTGTTAATAGATTTAGGAGAAGAACAGTGACCGTCTACCACAGCAGCAATACAACGGTCAGAAAGGAAACTTGAGATGAAGTTACAGAGAGAAGGATAGAAACCGTAGGAGGGTAGTTTGGAAATCAAAGCTTTGTGCCAGACTCTATCAAAAGCTTTTGATATGTCCAAGGCAACAGCAAAAGTTTCACCAAAATCTCTAAAAGAGGATGACCAAGACTCAGTAAGGAAAGCCAGAAGATCACCAGTAGAGCAGCCTTGACGGAACCCATACTGGCGATCAGATAGAAGGTTGTGAAGTGATAGATGTTTAAGAATCTTCCTGTTGAGGATAGATTCAAAAACTTTAGATAGGCAGGAAATTAAACCAATAGGACGGTAGTTTGAGGAATTAGAACGGTCACCCTTTTTAGGAACAGGTTGAATGTAGGCAAACTTCCAGCAAGAAGGAAAGGTAAATGTTGACAGACAGAGCTGAAAGAGTTTGACTAGGCAAGGTGCAAGCACGGAGGCACAGTTTCGGAGAACAATAGGAGGGACCCCATCAGGTCCATAAGCCTTCCGAAGGTTTAGGCCAGCGAGGGCATGGAAAACATCATTGCGAAGAATTTTAATACATGGCATGAAGTAGTCAGAGGGCGGAGGAGAGGGAGGAACAAGCCCAGAATCGTCCAAGGTAGAGTTTTTAGCAAAGATTTGAGCAAAGAGTTCAGCTTTAGAAATAGATGTGATAGCAGTGGTGCCATCTGGTTGAAGTAGAGGAGGGAAAGAAGAAGAAGCAAAGTTATTGGAGATATTTTTGGCTAGATGCCAGAAATCACGAGGGGAGTTAGATCTTGAAAGTTTTTGACATTTTCTGTTAATGAAGGAGTTTTTGGCTAGTTGGAGAACAGACTTAGCATGGTTCCGGGCAGAAATATAAAGTGCATGAGATTCTGGTGATGGAAGGCTTAAGTACCTTTTGTGGACCACCTCTCTATCATGTATAGCACGAGAACAAGCTGTGTTAAACCAAGGTTTAGAAGGTTTAGGACGAGAAAAAGAGTGAGGAATGTATGCCTCCATGCCAGACACTATCACCTCTGTTATGCGCTCAGCACACAAAGACGGGTCTCTGACACGGAAGCAGTAGTCATTCCAAGGAAAATCAGCAAAATACCTCCTCAGGTCCCCCCAACTAGCAGAGGCAAAACGCCAGAGGCACCTTCGCTTAGGGGGATCCTGAGGAGGGATTGGAGTGATAGGACAAGATAAAGATATGAGATTGTGATCGGAGGAGCCCAACAGAGAAGAAAGGGTGACAGCATAAGCAGAAGGATTAGAGGTCAGGAAAAGGTCAAGAATGTTGGGCGTATCTCCAAGACGGTCAGGAATACGAGTAGGGTGTTGCACCAATTGCTCTAGGTCATGGAGGATAGCAAAGTTGTAGGCTAGTTCACCAGGATGGTCAGTGAAGGGAGAGGAAAGCCAAAGCTGGTAGTGAACATTGAAGTCTCCAAGAATGGAGATCTCTGCAAAAGGGAAGAGGGTCAGAATGTGCTCCACTTTGGAAGTTAAGTAGTCAAAGAATTTCTTATAGTCAGAGGAGTTAGGAGAGAGGTATACAGCGCAGATAAATTTAGTATGAGAGTGACTCTGTAATCGTAGCCAGATGGTGGAATACTTGGAAGATTCAAGAGCGTGGGCACGAGAGCAGGTTAAGTCATTGCGCACATAAACGCAGCATCCAGCTTTGGATCGAAAAGGAGGATAGAGAAAGTAGGAGGGAACAGAAAAGGGGCTACTGTCAGTTGCCTCAGACACCTGAGTTTCAGTGAGGAAAAGAAGATGAGGTTTAGAAGAGGAAAGGTGGTGTTCTACAGATTGAAAATTAGATCTTAGACCGCGAATGTTGCAGAAGTTAATGAAGAAAAAGTTGAGGGAGGTGTCAAGACGCTTAGGGTCGTCGACAGAAAGGCAGTCTGACCTGGGGACATTTATGGTCCCCTCCCCAGATGGGGACTCCGAGGCTGGTGTAGGAGTCGCCATGATGATTTAAAAAATTTTGAGTGAAGGGTGTGTGTGTTATTAGGTGCTTGTAGTTTTGTGTGGAGGAAGAGAGTTGTCTTTAGAGGGCAGGCTGTGACTGCCCCCTAGTGTTGTGAGACACAAAGGGAAACGTTCAGTGAGGTCACAGCTGGGTTTAATGATAAGTTCACAGCACCCCCTGAACAGTGCTTTAGACCTCACTGGGAGTAATTATCGTTTTGGCAGGTGTCTACTGCCTCCTCCTGAGATTGCCTGTTCAATAGATGTAGGAGTCTTCATCTCTTTTTATAAAGTGTCACGTTATTTTCGCTTTATCTGACTCTCCACACTCATGAATTTGTTACACGCACCACGTGATACTTACTGTGAAACGTTGATACGCAGCCAGGATGACGACCATGGCAAAAGGCAGACTGGCCTTACAATAAGGCTGCGCTTCTTACAGTGGAGAGCGGCGATGATTCCGACCACCCAGCTGATTCAGACTACTCTGAAGCTGTGCCAGTGTCACATTGTGTTAGATTTTAAATTCTTTGATTTAATTAATAATAATAATAATAATAATAATAATAATAATAATAATAATAATAATATTTATTTCAGCTTAATGCCGTACACATATAAGATATAGATATATACTAAAATCTAAAAGATCTATCTAGAAAACAAATATAAATTTGAAATATATATTTTGTTTACATGATGCATTAACCCACAACTATTCCTTAGGCTGTATGTATAGTAATGTGTCCCACTGCTGTCACAGAGGGGACACCCAGCGTGCATCACTGTTGCTGATACGTTGTAACACCAAGTTGTTGGTTCTAAGTATTCTGGTCATGAGACTGAAACAACAGGTCCGTCTCAATTCGTGAAAACCTTTCATCATTAATCCAACGAACATTTCTGATGCGCTACTCCATGGTGGGACGTTGACCAGACGGCGAAGAACATTATTGTAATTCAATCCTAGTCGATTTATCGTGGACACTTTCACATTACTCCACAGGGACATGCCGTAGACGTTATAACAGAAAGCACGGAACAATGTACATTTGACGTCGATAGAATGACTTAAATTTCCTCACAATCATATTACCCCTAGCACATAATTTCCTATTTTTATTAATTACATCTTCATCGTCTGTCAGATTACTTGATATTATATGACTAAGGTATGAAAAGTTGTCAACAAATTCCAACACTGCCACATAGTTTTATTATTGTTTTTTGGTAAACTATAGAATATCCAGATTGAAATAGCATACACTTCGTTTTTTTTAGTATTAAAGATCATCAAATGATCCCGTGCAAATGATTCGCAGATATCCAACATACCACATAGGGCATGACTAGAAGGGGTTACAATGATCAGGTCATCTGCCTAAGACAAGTTATTCATTGGGTTGTTGGCAATGTGACAGCCAAGCTTACTTTCATTTAACCTGATGTTCAACTCATCCATGAACACATTAAAGAGATACGGGCTGAATATCGAACCCTGTCGTATCCCATTCTGCAGGTGAAACTTATGTGACAGTTGATCACCCCAACCAACACAAATAGCCTGATTTACATACCAAACTCTTAAAATATTAACAGTCTTCTTAGGCACACCGCGCTCTAATAATATGGTAAATAATTTATAATAGGATGTTTTATCGAAGGCTGATTTCACATCTAAATAACAGGCATAGATCGGAGATCCTTGCCTATGGTAATAGTTGACTATTTCCTTGAATCTAAATATACACATATCAGTTGAAATTTTATTTCTATATCCAAATTGATTATCTGCAGTGTGAAGTTCATTATGTATTTTGTTGTAAATAATGCTTTCAAAAATTTTCGAAAATGACGTTGATAGTTATCGGGAGGTAATTGTCGCTAATTGCAAAATCCAATAGCTTTCCTTTCAATAACGGCATTATTTTAGCGTCAGTTACAGCCTCTGGTAAATATTCATGGACTAAAAAGCAATTCGACATAAGTGATAAAAATACTAAACTACTAAAAGGATATCTACGACAAAATTCATTGGGCACGTTATCAAGGCCAACCGCTTTGCCATCCTTCATCTTATTAACAATGTTCTTTATTTTCTCGACCGTAACGTGATCAACGTGTACATATTCACAGTGGTTATAACGATTGAAAAATTCCTTACGGTGTGCTTCGTCCCGCAGGGAGTTCAAGATCGAGCCGAACTTCGTCGCCCACATGTTGGCTATGTTTATATCGCCCACCGCTCCGTCTTATTAATCTGAAGTTGAAGTACGCCATTTTCTGTTTGTCGTTCTTTTTTTCTCTCTCTCTCTCTCTCTCTCTCTCTCTACAGAAGTGCCGATGCAAAGCCCTGGCTTGGGAGGAATCCTGAGCCTCCTGTACGATCAAGATCAAGCAGCAGCAGCAGCAGCGTGTGGTGTGTTTGGCAGAGAGCACGCCTCCGACAATCAAGACACGTTCCAAGTTAGTCATTCATAAATTAAGCCATCACTGGTATTTTATTCAACTTAGTAGAGACAGCAGCTGTTCTGCCACCACCTGACTAGTTACTCACAGACGACTCTTGGAAGAGGCCGATCAAGCCTGTGACTCCAGCTACGATTTACACATTCAGGATCTTATGATCAAACCTGTGATCGAGGCTCGCTAGTTTTTGCAGGGTAATCATATCTTTGTTCTCCATCTATCCATACTTTAACTTTCTTTCAAACTCGATCTGATTCAGCATTTACCACACTGTCTGGGAGGCTATTCCAGTTATTCACCACTATTACAGAAGGAATACTTTCTGATGCCTAATCTTGCTCTTTGCTTGAATATTTTCTTTCCATGCCCTCGAGTTTCCAGTCCTTCCTGCATCTTAAATAAACCTGCACATACATCACAGTCGTACACTCCTTTGACAATTTTAATGGTTTCCACCATATCTCCTCTTGATCTCCTGTATGCCAATGTTGGTAGATCTAGTTTCTTCAACCTTTCTTCATAGGAGAGATACTTCAGGCCTGGTACCAATTTTGTTGCCTTGCGCTGAACCCATTCAACGATCTCCACATCCTTCTTCTTGTAGGGACACCACACCTGATTGGTATATTCAAGTTGTGGTCGAATCATTGCCACATACAAAGATTTAAATACTTCCTCATCCATGATAACAAATGTCCTTATTAAACCAACCATCATGTTTGCTTTATTTATTTTCTCTGCAAAATGTTCATTGAAATTTAAATCCTAGTTGATCTTTACTCCAAAATCTACCAATCCTCATCAAATTGCATTTCTTGGGATGGAACCTTAATAGCTATTTCTTTGACCATTCATTCATTCTATTGAGACCTTGTAATTTCCTAGTCACTCATTCTTTATCATTCTGAACACTTTGGTATCATCTGCATACAAAAACATTGCACTATTCAGTATTATTTCCGGGAGTTCATTAATATACATAGCAAACAAGAGAGGACCAGGCACTGACCCCTGAGACACTCCACTTATCACTTCCATCCAGTCTGAACTTGTACCATTTACAATCACCTGTTGTTTTCTTCCAAGAAAATACGAAATCCACTCCAAGATATCACCTCCTACATTGAAGCTGGTTAGGGCTTGTGGGGTGAGTCACTGAGAGTTTGAGGGCAGGGTGAGTACAGAGTGAGCTCAGGTAAACACGGGCCTGCAACTGGTGAACAATAACCTGTTGCAAAACAGAAATGCACGAGCAAGTGAGGCATCTTAATATGGAGGCAGAATGACATGCATTGCTTTGGTGATGGAGTCCTACCATTAGTGTCTGAGTGTCATATCCACAAAATTCAGTATTATTATACATATTCATCTGTCTCACAGCAAAAAAAAAAAAAAAACATTGGGATGATATGGAAATAACCTTAGCCTCTTCTCCTGAGATTAATTTTTACATATATGATAGAATGATAGAATTAAAGTTGTAGAATATCAGGCAATATATATCGACTTCCAGAAACTTGTTAAAGCAAAAAAAAAAAAAAAAAAAACTTGGTAAAAGGTTAATGAATTGACACATCTCCACATGACACCCTCCCTTTCTAAGTGCTTCAGAGTCACTGCTGGCTGCTGGAGCTGTGAGGCAGGGCAGAGTTAGCCGTTACAGGAATCAAAATACTTAGTTATTTGAAGTTCTTGGTTAATTATGAGGGAAATAACTAAAACAAAGGCAAGGGTTAGGTTAGTTGTGGTTAGTTGGGGGTTAGGTTAGCAAGAACTTCAAGTAATTAAGTGTTCTTATTCCCATAATGGCTAACTCTGCCTTGCCCCACACAGCTCCAGCAGCCAGCCAGGCAGGCAGCAGTGACTCTCAAGCACTCGAAAGAAGAGTGTGTAGCGCAGGGATGCGTCAGTTCATTAACTTTTTTTTAATAAGTTTCTGGAAGTTGATTGCATGATATTCTACAATGTTAACTCTATCTGATATGTAATTATTAGCCTCTGGAGAAGAGACTAAGGTTATTTCCATATTCCCCAAACATTGTTCTCAGTGAAGTACTTGGGTCAGTGGTGTGTATCATTACCGTCATAAATTGCTCATTCCTGAGATACTAATTTTTATCAAATTTACCATTAAGGTAGGTTGGGTTTAATTGGGTTAGGTTTAGTTAGATAACTATTGGCAAAATAACTTATTTTTGTCAGATAATAAGCTGGCCTATTACTTGACACTGTCTCACCTAGTTTATTCACCTGCCTGTTCTAGTTGCTTATTTTTTATGCTGACATATCTCAAAAAAGAAATTAATAACACTTATTCTCTCTCTCTCTCTCTCTCTCTCTCTCTCTCTCTCTCTCTCTCTCTCTCTCTCTCTCTCTCTCTCTCTCTCTCTCTCTCTCTCTCTCTCTCTCTCTGTGTTATATTTGCAGATAACAATTCCAACTAACAGGAAGACTACATTTTGCTTGTGAATAATAGCTTCAGATGTTCACTTGAGATAATTTTGTATTACAAGATGCTAAAACAGAAGAAAGTCTTATTTGATGACTCTGAGAATGAAGAGGATGGTGAGCTGCACATCAACAAAGCATATGCCAACAAATATCAGGAATGGAGACTTTCTGAGGAACTCCAAAAATGTATGTATCATTCTTTCTGTTGCCTACCTAGATTAATGACTGAGCACTCATGTCAGTGTGTAGTCCCAGGCTGGCTGGCCCTTGTCTTGTAGGTGTGAGTTGCCAGGTGCGCATTTTCCTTGCAGTGTTATCATGTTGGGTAAGGCTCCTCTCTCTCTCTCTCTCTCTCTCTCTCTCTCTCTCTCTCTCTCTCTCTCTCTCTCTCTCTCTCTCTCTCTCTCTCTCTCTCTCTCTCTCTCTCTCTCTCTCTCTCTCTCTCTCTCTCTCTCTCCCAGACAAGATATATAATCACTTTTACATCACTAGATATACATAGTCTTTGTTTGTGTTTCTGTGTTGTCTCTTGTTTAGAGAGAGAGAGAGAGAGAGAGAAACACAAACACAGACTATGCACATCTAGTGAGGTAAAAGTGGTCATATATCTTGTCTGGATAGAGAGAGAGAGAAAGAGAAA
This sequence comes from Scylla paramamosain, assembly GCF_035594125.1. Classification (NCBI taxonomy): domain Eukaryota; kingdom Metazoa; phylum Arthropoda; class Malacostraca; order Decapoda; family Portunidae; genus Scylla; species Scylla paramamosain. Next base: position 21,215,386 of record NC_087154.1, read on the forward strand.
CACACACACACATTATGCCTGTTGTGTCAATATATGGTCTGTGACCATATCTCTTGTCTAGAGAGAGAGAGAGACTATGCCTGTCTAGTGACGTGAAAGTGATTGTACCTCTTACTTGGAGAGAGAGAGAGAGAGAGAGAGAGAGAGAGAGAGAGAGAGAGAGAGAGAGAGAGAGAGAGAGAGAGAGAGAGAGAGAGAGAGAGAGAGAGAGAGAGAGAGAGAGAGAGAGAGAGAGAGAGGCACACACATATGCACACAATATGCCTGTCATGTTGATGTGTGGTCCATAGAGAGAGAGAGAGAGAGAGAGAGAGAGAGAGAGAGAGAGAGAGAGAGAGAGAGGCACACACATATGCACACAATATGCCTGTCATGTTGATGTGTGGTCCATAGAGAGAGAGAGAGAGAGAGAGAGAGAGAATCCTTGCCCAATGTAGTAACATTGGGCAAGGAAAATGCATAACTGGCAACTCACACCAGTACGCAGCCCAGCAAGGCCAGAACTACACAGCAACACAAGCGCCAATGACTGTTGCTAAGAATTCCCTCATAGGAGTGGTCATGGCAGGAGACTCCACTTGCTCCTGTCCATACACTTCATCCTTACATATTTCAATTCTTTCCATGACCTGTCCTACTCTCATGCATTCTGATATAGTGTTTTCAGTGGGGAGTTTGGTAAGCTAGTGAACGTTGCCAGGCAGCAGCACCAGACATGTCCCCCTTCTCACACATAGGAGCAATATCAAATATGCTTACAGTGTTATCTTATAAACATAAAAATGCAATGAGCTTATATAGTATACTTTTCTACACAATTCCTTCTACGTAATAACACAGGTAAAATTGAATTGTTTTCATGAACAAAAGTATTTAAGTTGATTTTCTAGTGAATTAACATTTAGATTTATTTGGTCATCTTGAGAATTACAAAAAAGTACACCATTGATCAGAAATGTAGTAATGTAGATGACAGTAAAAATGAAGACAACATGTCTGCACCATTTAAAGCTCAAAATTACATAGATCAGCTTCCTAGTATATGGAAACAACAATCTTGTATTGAAAATTGGCAGCTCTAGTGTCCTGGTGAGAGTAATGCTAACCCAAACAAACCTAACCAAAACAAACATATCTAACCAAAAACAAACATCTTAGTTGAAATTAGCAAACATGTAGTAGGACAACCAGTAGATTCCTGCTGCAATGTCCATGCCACTATTCCATGAACCTGTGGCTTCCTGTATTTCTCTCCTATTACACCAGAGCAATCCTGAAAGATGTTTGTTTTGGTGTTTGATTACTTTGCCATGTTGCTCACTTCCTGAAAGAGATGCTAAAATCCCCACAAAAATAACTATATCCATATATCACAACATTAGTGAGTATGTTATGTCATACTACATAGTACAGTCTTATTTTTTATCTTTTCCAGTATCGAAATCAATAAATTTTAGACTTATAATATGTCGTATTTAAAATAATGTTAACAGTATTACTGAATAATCACGAAAAATACTTCCAATTTGACTAACTTCTCTCAAAATTATCCATACAACATATTTAAAAGTCAATGCAGAATTTCGAAAGCATCATATTGATCGATGTTCTTTGCAGCTGTATGCACATGGGATTTACAATAACAGTATTTTAGCTCATGTCACTAGGGGACATGCAATAGCAATGACATCTGGCAGATTAGTTCCAGAAACTACACACAGCCTGCCTCTTACATTCATGGGCAAGACCCTTCTGCAATAATGATGCAATAATGCATCATTAAAGTGTGTGTGCAATTTAAAATACTCATAATTTTGTAACTATATGTGATAGAAAGAATCTGTAAAAAAAAGTATATTCAAGCTGATTTTCAGTAATTCCAACAATCATATAAGTTACTTTAATTGCAAATCTTCTAAAGATTGAAGTTTGGATGAATATAAGTTTTCACATATTCCCATCAAAAAAAGATCCATTGGGGTTAAATCTACTAAACATGGAGGCCAAGAAAATGGTTCACATCTTCCAATCCATCTGTTAAAGAATTTTTCATGTAGAAACTGTCTAACTTGCAGACTAAAGTGACAAGGAGCACCATCTTGTTGAAACACTGTATTCTGAATCAGTCCTAATTCTTCATGCTGAGGAATAAAGAATTTTACAGCATTTCAAAATAGCTATCACCATTAACAATATGTCAGTCAAAAAAGAATGGCCCCATGACTCAATTTCTTTCCAAAGAAACACGTTAACTTTGAGAGAATCTCTTTCACGTTCAATAGACTGTCTAATATTGATTTTCAGTTCCCCAAATATGGCAATTTTGCCTGTTGGCCTTGCCACAAATGTGGAATGTTGCTTCAATGGAGAACATTAAATTACTCAAAAATGCATCGTTACTGCTTTCATTGAACTGAAAGAGAGAGAGTTTGAAATAAAATTTTTTTAAATAAAATCACTGAAGATAAAAAAAATAAATGTCTAGCACTCTAATCCTTTTTATAAATTCTTTCTATCACATTGAGAGTGTGACACAAGTTTCTGCAGATATTGTTAAAGGCAAAAGTACAGGTTGTTCAAAGTAGAAAATGTTCTATACACATGCATTTGTGGCCTTGTTTAGCCATGGTATAAAATTCAAGTGTGGCCAGGTGGTGTTTATGTCGTAGAAACACCACGTCCACATACTCCACATCACTGTAAGTGTGTGGGATTGTTGGTAGTCTTTTCTATCAGAATTATGCAGTACAATCTAAATGTATTCACTGTCACTGTCTTGGTGTGAAACTGCAAGTAACTGGCTAACAACCAGCTGATTTGCTCCTAACCTCCCTCTTTCTGCCTCACCGCCTGGGCACGCATGGTGTCACATAGCCTAATATTTTATTTGTTGTTAATTTACAGACATACTATCGTTATATAGTATTTATTGGTAAATCACCTGTCCATTAATACCACTTGTCTTATTATGGGATACTGCAATACCCCAAAGCTCGTAGAAATGATGACTGAAGGACTCACAATTTTACCATCGGACATCCCACATCAACATGTCCCGCCAAGATGCCATGTTGTTGCCTGGCCACATTTGAATTTTATACCACAGCTAATCAAGGTCTCAAAATGTATATGTGTTTATGTGTTTAGAACATTTTCCACTTTGAATAACCTTTACTTTCTCCTCTAGCAGTATTTGCAGAAACTCATGTTACACCCTGTATAATCACAAAATTACAAGTATTTTAAATTGCACACACACCTTATGGACACCCTGTATATATATATATATATATATATATATATATATATATATATATATATATATATATATATATATTATATATATATATATATATATATATATATATATATATATATATATATATATATATTTATTTATTTATTTATTTATTTATTTATTTATTTTTTATTTATACATACGCATACATACATCCGTACATACTGTTTATGCCATCATCCCTCCAGCAAGGTAGGAGGTGAGGGTGGACTGTGTATGGCACACAGACACGAAACCATACAAAATCTTTCTATAGATTTGACTCACTCCAACCCTCATTATTTCAGTAAGACTTAGGAGAGAATACAACAAATGTTAGCTTTTTGTGTAATTAAATGTATAGAAAACACTTACAACAAATATCCTAACCTAATACATGGAAAAACACAAAACACCATTACCATTTCTCGAGATTCATATAGTCATGCCTTAACCCAGTATCACCAACTGCCAACAGGCTTCACAGTTACAATTTAAGTAAAGCAATTTACCACCAATATACCTAATCCAGTTACTAGTACACAAAATGCTAAATAACTCTAGATAGAAAAATCCCAGCCAGACTTGAGCAAACTTAACAACATACAACACCTTAGAGTAAGTCCCATCTTCGGTGCGGGGAGCACAATCTGCACCACCACCAGTTCCATTCTGCTTCTGCCAGCCAAAACTGTCAGGTGTACCAAGTATACATCAAAGTTTCCAATTCCCATATTAGATACACCAAATTAATTCCACCACGGCAGTTCCCCACTAAACACAATAGCAGTCATTACCCAGAATTAATTGTTACTTTCCTCTAAGGGCAGTTACCTGGTACCTCAAAAACCATAATTATATTTACAATAAGTCTTAAGGTAGTTCCCAGTCACAATACATACATACCCACCATATTTGTCGACACATTAGGTTTTTTTTTTTTTTTTTTTTTTTTTTTTTTTTTAGTAATAATTACCATGTGTCTAATGCGGCCATAGCACAGATGCCTAGGCCTATAGGTGTGGAGTTGAAGCAGTAGTATTCTAAGCAGAAATATTGTTATAATATTGCTAGTAATAAAATTCTCTCTCTCTCTCTCTCTCTCTCTCTCTCTCTCTCTCTCTCTCTCTCTCTCTCTCTCTCTCTCTCTCTCTCTCTCTCTCTCTCTCTCTCTCTCTCTCTCTCTCTCTCTCTCTCTCTCTCTCTCTCTCTCTCTCTCTCTCTCTCTCTCTCTCTCTCTCTCTCTCTCTCTCTCTCTCTCTCTCATGCATGCCCATGCTGCCCAGCTGATCAGATGCATCCACAGCAGCTCCAAGGATTTACCTAGGTTTTGGTTTTACAGGGGGGCCAAGCTTGAGTCCTGTCTCCATAATAAATAGGGAATTGTGTGATGTGTGAGTGCAGGGGAAGTGAAGTGTAAATTGGGAAGTGGCCAAAAGGGTGAAATGGGAGAATAGTGAAAGTTAAACACTGTCAGTGATATCAACAGGGAAGATGGCAGCTGGCATGGCAAATATTTTTGAAGGATTCAAGGAAGAGGACCTCATTGTAGCTTATACAAATAAATGAAGTGGAAAATTTAAGAAGAAAACACGAAAACACAAGAAATACTTAACTTAGCTGTGATAATAAAGACATGGAAAAAAAGAGAGAGATGTGGATGGTGACTGTAAGAAAGATATCCAGTGCTATAATAGAGATGAAGAAGAGGGAGATGGAAAGAGAAAAAGAAAACAAAGAACTGAGAGAAGAGGTGATAAAAATAGTGGACATAAACAAGAAGTCCTGTGAAGAAACCAAGAAATTCAAGGAAGAGAACAAGGAGTTAAAGAAGGCTTTACAAGAGATAGAGATATAGGTTGGGAAAAATATAAGAATTAGTGACAGAGAAAGTCAAAAGTTGGAAAGAAGAGAGAGAACAACAACAGAATTTGGATATGGAGGAAATAATAAGGTAACAGCAACAGGAACACAATAAGGACATGAAAAAACAAGTGATTAAAATAATAAAGGAAAAGGTAATCTTGTGAGAGACATGGTACAGAGAAAGATGTGTGTGGTGGTTTTGGGGTTAAGGAGAAGAACCTACCCATGAAAATAGCTAGAGAGAAGGAAGAGGCAAAAAAAAAGCTAAGGAAATTATAGCAGAAATGGCAGGGGAAAGAGAGGAGATAGTTGAACAAATTGAAGAGGTTTACAGAGTTGGAAAGTATGACAAAAAATGGAACAAGACCAATGAAAATAAAATTCATGTCACAAATAGCAGCAGAACATGTCTCACAAAGAACAGGAAAATTGGCAGGAGTAGAAAGAATGAGGAGAATATGGATAAAAAGAGACATGAACAAAGAAGAGACAAGTTAACTGAAAGAGTTGAGAGTAGAGGCCTAGTCAAAAAACGAGGAGAGAACACAGGAACAAGTGAGGAGATTAATTTAGAAAGTTGTGGACAAAAGTGAGGAAATGGTGGCACAAAGATGCCATGGAAGATCACCAAGCAGAAGCTAAAAAAAAAATGATGTATAGAAATATAGATGATTTAGTGTTGAGCTTTTTTATGTAGGAGGGACACTAAGGGCAACAAAATCCAATGAAAAAAAAAAAAGGCCTACTGAGATGCCAGTTCCCAAATAGGGCCCAAAGCAGTAGTAAAAAATTGAAGAATACATGTTTTGAAACCTCCCTCTTGAAGGAATTCAAGTCATAGGAAGGTGAAAATACAGAAGCAGGCAGGGAGTTCCAGAGTTTACCAGAGAAAGGGATGAATGATTGAGAATACTGGTTAACTCTTGCATTAGAGAGGTGGACAGAGTAGGGGTGAGAAGAAAGTCTTATGCAGCAAGGCCGCAGGAGGAGGGGAGGCATGCAGTTAGCAAGATCAGAAGAGTAGTTAGCATGAAAATAGCAGTATAAGATAGCAAGAGATGCAACATTGTAGCAATGAAAAAGAGGCTGAAGACAGTTAGAGGAGGGAAGTTGATGAGACAAAAAGCTCCTGATTCCACCCTGTCTAGAAGAGCAGTATGAGTGGAACCCTCTCAGACATGTGAAGCATACTCCATACATGAATGGATAGGACCCCCTTTTAGAGTTAGCAGCTGGAAGGGTGAGAAAAACTGGCAGAGACATCTCAGAATGCCTAACTTCATAGAAGCTGTTTTAGCAAGAGATGAGATGTGAAGTTTCCAGTGTAGATTATAAGTAAAGGACAGACCGAGGGTGTTCATTGTAGAAGATGGGGACAGTTGAGTGTTATTGAAGAAGAGGGGATGACACAACCTGGAAGGTTGTGTTGTGTTGATAGATGGAGGAATTGAGTTTTTGAGGTATTGAATAATACTAAATTTGCTCTGCCCCAATCAGAAATTTTAGAGAGATCAAAAGTCAGACATTCTGTGGCTTCCCTGTGTGAACTGTTTATTTCCTGAAATGCTAGACATTTACAAAAAGATGTGGAAAAGTGCAGGGTGGTATCATCAGCATAGGAGTGGACAGGACAAGAAGTTTGGTCTAGAAGATCATTGATGAATAATAGGAAGAGTGGTTGACAGGACAGAACCCTAAGGAACACCACTGTTGATAGATTTAAGAGAAGAACAGTGACCGTCTACCACAGCAGCAATAGAATGATCAGAAAGGGAACTTGAGATGAAGTTACAGAGAGAAGGATAGAAGCTGTAGGAGGGTAGTTTGGAAATCAAAGCTTTGTGCCAGACTCTATCAAAAGTTTTTGATATATCCAAGGCAACAGCAAAAGTTTCACCAAAATCTCTAAAAGAAGATGATCAAGACTCAGTAAGGAAAGCCGGAAGATCACCAGTAGAGTGGCCTTGACATAACCTATATTGGCGATCAGATAGAAGTTGTGAAGTGATAGATGTTTAAGAATCTTCCTGTTGAGGATAGATTCAAAAACTTTAGATAAGCAGGAAATTAAAGCAATAGGATCATAGTTTGAGGGATTAGAATGGTCACCCTTTTTAGGAACAGGCTGAATGTAAGCATGCTTCCAGCAAGAAGGAAAGGTAGATGTTGAAAGACTGAGTTGCAAGGGTTTGACTAGGCAAGGTGCAAGCACAGAGGCGTAGTTTTGAAGAATAGGAGGGACCCTATCATATCCATAAGCCTTCCGAGGGTTTAGGCCAGCAAGGGCATGGAAAACATGATTGCTGTAAAGGAATAGATTAATTAATCTCCTTATGTTGGGATCTTGTTATTTCGTTCTGGGTTTCGGGATTATGAACATTGTAACTTTTCGTGGCTTGGTGTTTCGTTTCGGGTCTCACACCCTGCTTCACCGTCTTGCCTCGACTCCGGGCCAAGTCGATGGTGTGGGCGTGCTGCAGTGCTGGAGCAGAACACTCAGGGATTTGAGAGTGCCTCCTTATCTCCACCTGCTGTGCTCCAAAGGCCTCTTCTGCATCCCCTGTGTTACGCTAGTCATTATTGGACCCTGAGCCATGTCCGTAACGCACCTATCGATGCACATTGTGAGACTCCTAGCTGTCAGACTGGAGTGGCGCAGCCTGTCTACCACTGCTGTTGGCCCGCCTCTACGGTTGGCCATTGACGCTGCCTGTCTACCGTTGCTGTTGGCCCACCTCTGCCATTCACTACTGGTGCTGCCTGTCCTCCATCACCGTCTGATCTACACTGCAGCCGGTATGGTCTCTGCCCTTCTTGCCCCTTCACTGTCATCTCATGTTTTGGTACAAGATTGGCAGTAGCTGAGGAAAGTATGCAGCCACATCCATTGTGCTACTTAAATATATATATATATATATATATATATATATATATATATATATATATATATATATATATATATATATATATATATATATATATATATATATATATATATCCTCCAAAATCTTCCTTGTTTTGGACTCCTATCTAGTGAATTCCTGTGTGGTTATAAAAGTGAATATCTGGTCAAAATAGTGACCCCCACTGAGACGACCACCTTCCTTTCTGCGCCTCATTCCCTCACAATTGCAAAGAATTTTAATAGGTAGCATGAAGTAATCAGAGGGTGGAGGAGAGGGAGAGCCTCCTCTCTATCATGCATAGCATGAGAACAGGCAGTGTTTAAACCGAGATTTGGAAGGTTTAGGTCAAGAAAAAGAGGAATGTATACCTCCATGCCAGACACTATCACCTCTGTTATGTGCTTGGCACACAGAGACATGTCTTTGACATAGAAGCAGTAGTCATTCCAAGGAAAATCAGCAAAACACCTCCTCAGGTCACCCCAACTAGGCAAAATGCCAGAGGCACCTTCACTTAGGGGGATCCTGAGGAGGGATTGGAGTGGTAGGACAAGATACAGATATGAGATTGTGATTGGAGGATCCCAACGGGGAAGAGAGGGTAACAACATAAGCAGAAGGATTAGAAGTTAGGAAAAGGTCAAGAATGTTGGGCATATCTCCAAGACGGTCAGGAATATGAGTAGGGTGTTGCACCAATTGCTTCAGGTCATGGAGGATAGCAAAGTTGAGGGCTAGTTCACCAGAGTGGTCAGTGAAGGGAGAGGATTGCCAAAGCTGGTGGTGAACATTGAAGTCTCCAAGAATGGAGATCCCCACAAAAGGGAAGAGAGTCAGAAGGTGCTCCATTTTGGAAATTAAGTAGTCAAAGAATTTCTTATAGTCAGAGAAGTTATATGAGAAGTATACAGCACAGATAAAATGTAGTTTGAGAGTGACTCTTTATTCATAGCCAGAAAACTCGGAAGCTTCAAGAGCGTGGGCACGAGAGCAGGTTAAGTCGTTGCGCACATACATGCAACATCCAGCTTTGGATTGAAAATGAGGATAGAGAAAGTAGGAGAGAGCAGAAGACAGGCTACTGTCAGTTGCCTCAGACACCTGTGTTTCAGTGAGGAAAAGAAGATGAGGTTTAGTAGAGGAGAGGTGGTGTTCTACAGATTGAAAATTAGATATAAGACTGCAAATGTTGCAGGGAAGTTAATGAAGAAAAAGTTGAGGGGGGATGTCAAGGCACTTAAGGTAGATACCAGAAGAGCAGTCCGATCTGGGGACATTTGTGGTCCCCTATCCAGATGGGAACTCAAGGGCTGGTGTAGGAATTGCCATGATAATTTTGAATTTTGAGTGAAGAGTATGTGTGTGTAATTAGGTGTTTGTAGTTTTGTGTGAAGGAAGAGAGTTGTCTTTAGAGGGCAGGCTGTAATTGCCCCCTTATATTGTGAGACACAAAGGGAAACATTCATTGAGGTCACATCTAGGTTTAATGATAAGTTCACAGCACCCCCAGATCCAGTGCTTTAGACATCACTGGGAGTTGTTTCGCCAGGTGCCTACTGCCCCTTCCTGTCTATGTGACAATAGAAATAGTACTACAGGAGGAAACAGTGTTGCACAGAAATAAACAATTTAGAAATGGGAGACGGAATTATGCTAAGGCAAACTTTGCAGAGTTTAATGAATTTAATGAAAAAAAAATTAACTGGAAAGAGTTATTTGAAGGTAAAGTAGTGCAAAATAAATATGAGATATTTTTGAGCAAGTGCAACAGTTTGCACCAATTTATAAAGTGAAAACTGGGAAGCATGAGTGGTATAATGCCAGGTGTGTAGAAGCAAAAAAGGAAAAATGATAGGGCATGGAAGAAAATTATGAGAAAACAACAGAAATACTAGGGAAGAATACAGAGAGGCAAGGAATGAAAATGGTATAATAAGAGAAGAAGAAAGAAATTTTAAACGTGACAGCAAGAAAATGCAAGAAAGAGCCCAGACTCTTCTACAAATACATAAATGGAAAAATTAAACAGGGATGATATAAACAAGTTAAAAAGAGGAAGAATTTATGAAATTACTGAGGAGATGACTTAACTAATGAATGAGAGTTTTCAATCTGTGTTTACAAAGGAAACTTATTTTGTGGCACCAAAAGTGGAATCACAGAATGAGGAGATTCAAGTAAAGAGACAAGAAATCAAGAAACTGCTGGAAGAGCTGAATGTTAGAAAAGCTATGGGACCAGATCAAGTAAACAGATAAATATTAAAAGAATGTAGAGAACATATGGAGGAACTCATAAGGGGGTATAATGAACAGCTTATTGAAAGAAGGAAAAGTACCAAGGGAACAGAAAAGAGCTACCATAATCCCAATATACAAAATAAAATGGAACCATTAAGTTACAGAGCAGTGTCACTAACAGATATTGTAAGCAAGCTTTGTAAAATAGTAATCAAAGATAGATAGGTGCAATATTTAGAAGATGAAAAGATAATTACAGAAAAGCAACTTGGATTCAGGAAAGAGAGATTCTGTGTCTCACATCTATTGAGCTTTTATTTAAGTAATAGATGGAGTGCAAGAGAAGGATGGATGGGTTGATGTGGTATACCTGGATCTTAAAAAAAAAAAAAAAAAAGAATTGAGAAAGCTCCCCACAAAAGTCTTATGTAGAAGTTAGAGAATGAAGGAGGACTAAAAGGAGCAACATTGCGGTGGATGGATGATTATTTACAAAGGAGGGAAATGAGAACAGTAATCAGAGATACTAATTCAAGTTGGCACAAAGTGACAAGTGGGGTACTGCAAGGATCTGTGTTGGCACCTATTATGTTTCAAATATATGTAAATGATATGACAGGATCTAAATAGTTATATAAACCTTTTTGCTGATGACTCAAAAATAATGAAAATAATAAAGGATGAAAATGACTGCAAGGAGTTACAAAATTATATTGACAAGATACATGCATGGACCCAAAGATGGAAACTAGAATTTAATGCCAGAAAATGCCACATATTGGAAATAGGAAAAACTAAAGAGACCTTTAAGGAATTACAAAATGGTAGGAGAAATAATAACGAAAAGTAATGAAAAAAAAAGATTTGGGAGTAATGATCCAAGACACTATCACTTGAAAGGCACATAAACAGAATATTCAGCTCTTCATACAGCTTGTTAACAAACATTAAGGTGGCATTTAACTATTTAGATAAAGAAATTATGAAGAAAATTATAGCAAGCATCATATGACTTAAACTGGAATATGCAGCAGTAGTTTGGGGTCCACATAGAAAAAAAAGATATACAGAAACTGGAAAGAATACAGAGGACAGTGACAAAGATGGTACCAGAATTGAAAGACTTAAGCAATGAAGAAAGACTTGAAGAGATGGGATTACCAACCCTACAAGAGAGAAGAGAAAGAGGAGACCTGATAACAATGAACAAATTAGTAAGCAATATAGAAAGAATAGACTTGGTACCACATATAGAGGGAGAGAGGCAGACAAGGAGGCATGGGAAGAAAATAAAGAAGAGTAGGTGTTCAAGTGACATCAAGAAATACAGCTTCCCACATCTAACTGTTGACACATGGAATGATTTGAAGGAAGAGGTGGTTGTGGCAAACAGTGTACACATGTTTAATTAGAAACTGGATAAATGTAGTTATGAAGACAGAACAAAGTGAGCTTTGGCTTGTGCCCTGTACAATACAACTAGGTAAATACACACACACACACACACACACACACACACACACACACACACACACACACACACACACACACACACACACACACACAAACATACACACACACACACACACACACACACACACACACACACACACACACACACACACACACACACACACACACACACACACACACTGGGTAGTGTAGTGGTTAGCATGCTTGGCTCACAACCAAGAAGGCCTGGGTTCGAATCCCGGGTGCAGCAAGGCAAATGGGCGAGCCTCTTAACGTGTAGCCCCTGTTCACCTAGCAGCAAGTAGGTATGGGATGTAACCCAAGGGGTTGTGACCTTGCTGTCCCAGTGTGTGGTGTGTAAGTGGTCTCAGTCCTACCCAAAGATTGGTCACTGTAAGGTAATGGCTGGCTGGGTGACCAGCAGACGACCGTAGGTGGGTCACACACACACACACACACACACACACACACACACACACACACACACACACAACACACAACACACAACCACACTTTGGCTCATGCCAACTATTTACAACTAGGTAAATACAGAGAGAGAGAGAGAGAGAGAGAGAGAAATGGAAGGAGGGAGGGTGGGTGGGATGGAAGGAAGGAAGGAGAGAAAGGGGAAGATGGTAGAGAAGCGAATGGGAGGGGAGGAGGGAAGGGAAGGGAAGGAGGAGGAGGACAGGAAAGAGAGAGAGAGAGAGAGAGAGAGAGAGAGAGAGAGAGAGAGAGAGAGAGAGAGAGAGAGAGAGAGAGAGAGAAAAAACAACACACGGTTTTAGATGTGATGGTACTGCACAGCCACAGTACTGCATCACACCAGATGTGAGGACAGAGCACACACTCTTTTAGTGATTTTGGTGAAACTTTCATTGCTGTCTTAGACATATTAAGATCTTTTGATAGAGTCTAGTGCAAAGCTTTGACTTTCAAACTACCCTCCTATGGTTTCTATCTTTCTCTCTGTAACTTCATCTCAAGTTTACTCAAGTTCTATTGCTCCTGTGGTAAACAGTCACTGTTCTTCTCCAAAGTCTATTAACAGTGGTGCTCCTCAATGATCCAAACCAAACTTCTTGTCTTATCCACTCCTATGCTGATGATACCACCCTACACTTTTCACATCTTTTCACAGACATCCAGCCCTCCAGGAAGTAAACAGTTCATGCAGGAAAGCCACAGAATGCCTGACTTCTGTGCTCTCTAAAATTTCTGATTGAGGCAGAGCAAACTTAGTATTGTTCAACGTCTCAAAAACTCAATTCCTCCATCTACAAACTCGACACAACCTTCCAAACAATTATCCCCTCTTCTTTGACACTCAACTGACCCTCTCTTTTACACTGAACATCTTCAGTTTATTCTTTACTTGTAATCTAAATTGGAAGCTTCACATCTCATCTCTAGCTAAAATAGCATCTATTAAGTTAGGCATTCTTTGTCATCACTATCAGTTTTCCTCACCCCCACCCTGTTACTAATTCTGGACAGGGATCTTATATGTCAATGTATGGAGTATGCATCACATGTATGGGGGATGGGTGTTCCACTCATGCTGCTATTTAAGACAGGATGATTTTTTTTTTTTTTTTTTTTTTTTTTTTTTTTTTTTTTTTTTTTTCTTCTTCCAAACTGTCTTCAGTCTCTCTCATTGCACAATATTGCATCTCTTGCTATCTTATACTGGTATTTTTACAATAACTGCTCTTCTGATCTTGCCAACTGCATGCCTCCACTTGTGCAGCTTCTCTGCACAAGACTCTTCTTTCTCTCATACCTATTCTGTTCACCTCTCAAATGCAAGAGTTAACCAGTATTCTCAGTCATTCATCCCTTTCTCTGGTAAATTCTGGAACTCCCTGGCTGCTTCTGTATTTCCTTCTTCGTATGAGTTGAACTTTTCAAGAGGAAGGTTTCAAGACTCTCTCTCTCTCTCTCTCTCTCTCTCTCTCTCTCTCTCTCTCTCTCTCTCTCTCTCTCTCTCTCTCTCTCTCTCTCTCTCTCTCTCTCTCTCTCTCTCTCTCTCTCTCTCTCTCTCTCTCTCTCTCTCTCTCTCTCTCTCCCCCTCCCCATTCAAACTGACAGCCCTACAGGAACTGGCATTAAGTGGAACTTTCTTTGTATTCTAAATTTTTGTTGCCCTTGGCCAATGGCTCTTACATAAAACACACACACACACACACCACACACACACATAATACAATTTTTTCAATAAATTTAAGATGCAACTTTTTTTTTCCACTAAACATCCTTGTAAAATAGAGATTTCTCTTATGCAGAGGTGCATCTGATACACCGGCAAATATGGTATATATATATATATATATATATATATATATATATATATATATATATATATATATATATATATATATATATATATATATATATATATATATATATATATATATATATATATATATATATATATATATATATTGTACTAGGAATATCATATAAGCTTCTTCTAATACTTCTGTAGAGGTGGTGCCCAAGGAAACGTGGTAAAAATCAGCTGCCGTATATTGATATAATAAAATAAAACTATACAAAATGATAAGTGATGAGTTGTCAGTAGGTCACATGTCTGCCACCAAGGCCAGGCAGACACGGACTACCCATGTCTGCCAGCAAGGCTGAGCAGACACAGACTACTACTGGTGAGCAGGGTGGTTGCTGGACCGGATTAGGTCAAGGCATCTGGAGACAAAGTGGGGAGAGTTGACCTCACTCCATGTGGTGATGGCTGGCTGGGGTGGCCAGAGGCTGGGTCAGGTCAGGGACAAAGGCAAGATTGGCTGGGGCCGTCAAGTCCCTAGGGGAAAGGTGTGCCATGGAATGTAGGGGCAGGCGAAGCATCCCACCACATTGCTCGGCCACCCTTCTCACTGCATCCTTGCAGTGAATAAAACATATAGGGTGCCGCAGTCACATTGAAGTACGTGATTCATGTAATAAAGATGCACTTATCAGTGTAAGACACATAATGCATGCACTATAGCCAGTTATAAGACTCACAGAATAAAGATGTCAGAAAAGTGAGTATGCACTGGTGAATCACAAAACTCATATAGCAACAACGTCAGAAAAGAGCACAGCAGCCAAACACAAAACTCACACTAACTGTGACATCAACACAGTGAATCACAGACCAAGAAAAACTGAGACAACACTACAGATCATAAAACAAGAGAACAAGGCATTTCATTGGCAAATAAATTGCAAAATAACAACAAAACACTGCACAAATAATGCACATGATGACAATAAAATCTTCAAGTGTGCTGCACAAACAAATCACATGATGGTGATAAGATCTTCAAGTGTGGTGGATTGTGGCAGATTATGCACTGGAGGTCACGAGCAGGAAAGACCACATGGACAGGAAATGCCAAAACTTGCAGATGCGAATACTGACAGCATGAGATCCAAAGTCTTAGAACGACGGGATCAGCAGCAAAGCAGTCGAGTTGCATCAATGACAGCTTGTAGTCATACAGGCACAGGCTGGCTGGGCAGGGTTGGAATAAAAAGCTTGAAAGAGGCCCGGAAAGCAGCTTGAAGAAAGCACTGTAGACATATAGTAGCATAGTAGATTGCGTAAGTGACAGCTTAGCAGGTAGCCTAGAGGCAATGAAGATAGCTAGAGTAGCTGGCAACGAGCATGCAGGGCACACGGGCCAGGAGGACTTGTAGTGTTGACTCCTTCCACTGCAGTCACCATTTTTATGTACTAGATAAATCTGTTTCTTTTACTAGTACTATGTAGAAGTGGCTGGGATACAGGTAAACTTGTAAAAGCAGCTGTAGATATATTAATAAGATAAACTGTACAAGATAAAGTGAAGCTGCCAGCGGTGGCACGTCCACCTTTGAAGCCTGGGTGGACGCAACTACCAGTGATGGGTAGTTGCTGGGCCAGCTCAGGTCACAGCAGGGGATGGCATCTGCAGACAAAAGGGAGGGGAGTTGACCTAACTCCACATGGTGATGGCTGGCTGGAGTGGCCAGAGGCTGGGTCAGGTCAGGGACAAACATGAGGTTGGCCGGGGCTGTCAAATTCCCAAGGAGAAAGGCATGCCATGGAATGTAGGGGCGGGCGAAGCGTCCCACCACAATATATATATATATATATATATATATATATATATATATATATATATATATATATATATATATATATATATATATATATATGTATATATATATATGTATATATATATATGTATATATATATATATATATATATATATATATATATATATATATATATATATATATATATATATATATATATATATATATATGTATATATATATATATATATATATATATATATATATATATATATATATATATATATATATATATATATATTAAAGCTATTGAACACTTGTTTTATTTTACAAAACTTCACAAATTATGACATATTTCATAATTATTATCAAATGCTTGCCTTATTTTATGAACATCCTAGGTCTTAAAATGCAGGAGAGTTGGCTGACATACAGTCAACTGCATTTTTGAGAAATTAATTGTGGCTGTGTGACACTCAGTGAGTGACTTTTACTTGACAGTGGCTTATGATGCAAGCACAACCCTCTCTCTCTCTCTCTCTCTCTGTGTGTGTGTGTGTGTGTGTGTGTGTGTGTGTGTGTGTGTGTGTGTGTGTGTGTGTATTATCTGAGAGAGAGAGAGAGAGAGAGAGAGAGAAAAGCCATTGTCAAGGTCACACAGCTAGAATTCATCTCTCTCTCTCTCTCTCTCTCTCTCTCTCTCTCTCTCTCTCTCTCTCTCTCTCTCTCTCTCCTTATGTGTTTGCTTTACTGAGCATTTACTTCAAGAAAATGTATTTCTAAATAACAAATGTATAAAAACAGGTGAAATGAATGAGTGAGACAAAGAATGCTGGTCAGCCAGTTGTGGTGCTCGCTGTGCCAACTAATGGCGGCGTATCTCAAGCTTTCTTGTATCTTGGATTTTGGCTCACAGTACAAAGGAAAAAATCGTCCAAGTGACAGCTCATATCTCATAAAACTCATAAGTTGGGGCACTCATAAGTCAAAGTACCACTGTATATATATATATATATATATATATATATATATATATATATATATATATATATATATATATATATATATATATATATATATATATATATATACACAGTAAAATCCCTCGTATCCGGCATCAACAGTACCGCCGACATGCTGGATACTTGAATAGAAGTGAAATTATGTCCACAATCACCACCCTACACTCACGCATCTTACCATAACAAAGATCAGCTGATCGCCGTGCCGCGTGTCGCCACCCGCGCTGCCACCTTACACTCACCAACACACAATACTACTTTACTAACATTCTCTTTAATACTTTCCTCTTATAAATAAGTTGATGGGTTACAAAAATAAAGTACGTATACACTTATTTGCTTCATTCAATATTAGCCAACATGTATAGCATACAATAAAGATATGAAAATGTACGAGTGTTTGTGACACTTTTTCGCTCCCCACACCTCTCATTCAACACCCTGCGGGTCATCATCATCAGATTCTGTACTTGTTTGCCCCATTTCTTTTCCCTTACAAGCTACTTTAAAATAGTTTCTAATGTCTCCTTGTTTGCAGCTCCTTCTTCTTTGCAGCAAAAACTCGTTCTCAATGCAGTGAAGGGTCATAACATCTCGGGTTGACATGTATGTGCACTGCTCAGCAAACCTGACAAAGCCAGCTATGTATTTCGCAGCCTGTTCCCAAGTTACTTTAGGCTCATTATCATTATCATCATCATCACTATCATCACTGATTTTCTCTAAATGATCTACTACAGCGTTGATAAGTTCCTCGTCTGTGAGAGTGAGTGTTACGGCCTGATTTTCATCCATGTCCACCCATTCGTGTAATGCTTCATCTGTCACTTTAAGTTGCACATTTCCCCCCATTTCCCTCAGCTCGCTCACCACCGAATTTTTCATGCCACCTACAAACCCTTCAAACTCCTCATCATCCTCATCATCCATCACACATCATCAAAGGGTACAATTTGCGCCAACATCACATCAATGTTTGCCTTTTAATGTCTAGCCAAGCAAGTGAAGCCATGAATATCGCAACCTTAACATTAAACTGTTTTTGGTGCCGTCCTCATAATTAATCATAATTTAATCGATTTAATGAGTACACATTGATTTTTTATTGATTTTAAGGCTCGGGGAAAAATGTGCCGGATACTTGAAGCTGCCGGATACTTGAATGCCAGATGAGATGGATTTTACTATATATATATATATATATATATATATATATATATATATATATATATATATATATATATATATATATATATATATATATTATATATATATATATATATATTTATATATATATATATATATATATATATATATATATATATATATATATATATATATATATATATATATATATATATATATATATATATATATATATATATATATATATACACACACACACACACACACACACACACACACACACAGTGGAATCTCAACTTACAAGTTTAATTCATTCTTTGACAGAGCTAGTACCTTGATTTGCTTCTATGTCAAATCAATTTTTCCCCATTGAAATTAACTGAAATGCCATTAATTCATTTCATCCTCCAAAAAGCCTTTTTTTTTTTTTTTATGTGTTTTTACACAAGAAAAGGTATTTATAAATAACCAATACTTTGTTGAAATATAATAAAACATAAGAGAAGAGAATGTAAAGAAATAAACTGGTTTTATAAAGTGTATTTAACTTGGAGCTAATGGAAGATGCTGGCAGAGGTGGAGGGTGGAGAAGGTAGGTGGAGGAGATGGGAGAAGTTTGTTTCATTTCGTGCTTTTTCAGTCTCTTTCATTTGCCATAAACTCTCACTCAAGGTGTCTTCTATTTACAACATTGATCAGCTCTAGATTATTAATCTGGATCTGATCTGGATTGACTAAGGGTAAAAAGAATGCTTGCAGCCATTACTGATCAAAACAAAAATAGCACAAGCATGTCGCTGCCCAACTGTTACAAACAGCAGAGTGTTGATGCTCACCCCTATGTTCTAAGGAAGTGTCAACAAGGACTACAGTCTACTGTACATTTCGTAAGGAAGTTGGGCCAAGAAAGCCACCAATGAGTCACAGCCACATGCCTACCCAGGCAGCATGAGCTTGGGTTCCATGCCTGGCCATGAACATTGTATAATAAAGTTTCACACAAAGCTTTCTTCACACACAGCATGCTGAAAGTACTCACTGTGGTGAAATACAGAACAGTAAAATGAGAAAATATTTGAATGTAAGGTGAGGCTAGCTGACGCTATTGACACCATTACTGAGGCACTTCCAAAGTAGAGATGTATTATTTTTGACTAAACAATTATCTTCCTTTGCCTCATTATGTAGTCATTGGTAGAGGCAGTAATGGCCATGTAATTATAATCAGAAGCTGTCAAACCAAAGTTTGGTGTGGGTTTTAATATCTTCCTTGTTTCTGGCACCTGTCACCACCACTATTCACATTCTGTACCCACAGTATCATTCTGTCTGTGATGACTCATTACCATTCACTTTGTTCCTCAGACATGTCAGCCATTTTCTTGTTGCGTATTCTCTAAATAAGCCCCTAATAAAGGCTTCTCAGCCACTAATATGGCAGCCACCAGCAGCTTCAGCAAGTGTTGTCTGCTATAACCCCACATCTGGACCCAGATCACCCAGATCATGATCTGAATCACTCACACCAGTGTAAATCCACATCAAGATGTAAATAGAACAACAGGCAATGTGGCCAGATCAGTGATCTGAAACTGATCATGGTATATAGAAGACACCTTAAAGTTAAAAACACAGAGTAAACTTAAATTTAGCAAAATTACCAACTAGCAGTGGTGTACCTGGAGCTAGCTGACAGCTCATATTTTGGCTTGCAAGTCAAAGCAAAAAATCGACCAAGCAACGGCTTGCGTCTCAGATCTCTCATTAGTAGGGGCGCTCTTAAGTCAAGGTTTCGATGTATATGCATATGCTCTTGTCATTTCGTGATCTACAGGGAAGCATACCACTTCAGTGTGCTGCATTAGGCATTAGATAATTTTTTTTAATCTTTACTAGATATACCATAGCTTCCTTAGACACACCTTTTTTCAACATGATCTACTACACAGTTGTCCATATACTACTGTATATTAGCACCATGCATGGAGATAAATATTGCTGAATTATTTTTCTATTTTCTTCCAGATAAAGATCGTTTTGGGGATGAGGATTCAACATCAGAGAGCTCCTCAGATGAAGATTTTGCTGAGGTAACATCAGATAATATGGCTGTGTTGAAATGGAGGTGACTTGGGCATAGAGAAAGTACAGTAGACTTTTTTAACATCTTAAGCATACTAAAGAATATTTGGCTACATAAGACCTGTGTATATTTAAGATGCTTTGTACCTCTTTATAATCAGCCACCCAGACTTAAACAATTTATTATTTCAGGCAGACAACCCTGAATTTGACCGAGAGTTCTTGCGGACAATGGGAGCACTGCATAAGAAAACTGACCACAAGCTGGAGGGTGCAAAGTTCTTCACTGGCAATTATAGCAAGAAGAAGGAGAAAGAAAAAGAAGAGCAGGCCATGACTGTCAAGGACTATGAACGTTTATTGATAACGGATCATGGCGGAGAGCTGGATGAAGAAGAGGAAGGTGGGTGTCCTGTGTAGTTATGTGAATTGTGCATTGGTTTCCCTCTGGATATTGCAAAACTGGAAAAGCATTAAATTGCACCTTATGAAGTGCCCAGACAGGTTGTTGCTGAAATACGGGCAGGATGTGGCTGCATTGTAACTGACTGT
This sequence comes from Scylla paramamosain, assembly GCF_035594125.1. NCBI lineage: Eukaryota > Metazoa > Arthropoda > Malacostraca > Decapoda > Portunidae > Scylla > Scylla paramamosain. The sequence continues at coordinate 21,236,032 of NC_087154.1, forward strand.
ATTTACAAGGAAACTAAGTTTCTTTGGACACAGTTACCTTTGACATGCAGCTAATGTCGTAAAGAATCATCTGTAAAGAATTTATGTATTAACTAGATATTACTTTTTTCACATTCATTTTTTATTCATTACTTTTTTTATTTTCATTCATATATACATTTGAGTATGTATGTGAGTGTGGTTTTAGTGTGACGCCAATTTGAAATACTAGAAATAGTGTACTTGGAACTCACATTGAGAACAGGAGACTTTTTGGGGGGATTCAGTACAGAACTGATGAATTCTGTCTATTGAGCCTTGCAGCACTTCAGCCACCACTGAAGTTTGAAGACAGTGGGAAGAAACTACTACTTTTAATATCTCAGACTGATATCATGAAAGATCATGGTACTTGTGCTTAATTTTGAGGAGACTTATTATCCAAAACTCTATTGTAAGATTTTTCAGTCCTTGTTAAATCAAGTTCAATGCTTGTTGCTGCTTTTTGTTGAGAACATGAACTTCAGACAGAAGGTTGCTTTCCACATCAAGTAAACATTTGTCCACAGGTCCAAGATTAAAGAAGGATTTAGAAAAACTTCCAAAGAACACAAGAATGAGTGGCTTTGAGGACGGTTTGAGTAGTGATGAAGATGACAGTGGGGATGAACTACTCACCTCAGGGCTTTTTAAAGTCAAGGAGTCTGACAAGTCATCAAAGGAGGAAAAGACACAGCCCAAGGTATTTTTTATACTCATGATTGTAGTGGCCTCCATATTCCAGTTATCTATATGTATTTCATGACTTTTGTCTAAAAAAAGATTATGACTTAATTGTAATACAAATTATTAATTTTCTTATAGAACCAAGAGGATGCACTAGCCTTTATTAGAGGAGAATGCTCATCACTCAAAAATGAGGATGATAGAGGCCTGCTGGAGAGCCTGAAAGAAGCATGGAATGATCCCAAAAAGTCTGCAGATGAAAAGTGGCTGATTGACTTCTTTGTGAATGA
>NC_087154.1:21242026-21282026 GCF_035594125.1 Scylla paramamosain
CCAAAAATATCTCCAATAACTTTGCTTCTTCTTCTTTCCCTCCTCTACTTCAACCAGATGGCACCACTGCTATCACATCTATTTCTAAAGCTGAACTCTTTGCTCAAACCTTTGCTAAAAACTCTACCTTGGATGATTCTGGGCTTGTTCCTCCCTCTCCTCCATCCTCTGACTACTTCATGCCATGTATTAAAATTCTTCGCAATGATGTTTTCCATGGCCTCTCTGGCCTAAACCCTCGGAAGGCTTATGGACTTGATGGGGTCCCTCCTATTGTTCTCCGAAACTGTGCGTCCGTGCTTGCACCTTGCCTAGTCAAACTCTTTCAGCTCTGTCTGTCAACATCTACCTTTCCTTCTTGCTGGAAGTTTGCCTACATTCAACCTGTTCCTAAAAAGGGTGACCACTCTAATCCTACCTTGGATGATTCTGGGCTTGTCCCTCCCTCTCCTCCACCCTCTGACTACTTCATGCCATGTATTAAAATTCTTCGCAATGGTGTTTTCCATGGCCTCTCTGGCCTAAACCCTCGGAAGGCTTATGGACTTGATGGGGTCCCTCCTATTGTTCTCCGAAACTGTGCCTCCGTGCTTGCACCTTGCCTAGTCAAACTCTTTCAGCTCTGTCTGTCAACATCTACCTTTCCTTCTTGCTGGAAGTTTGCCTACATTCAACCTGTTCCTAAAAAGGGTGACCGCTCAAATCCCTCAAACTACTATCCTATTGCTTTAATTTCCTGCCTATCTAAAGTTTTTGAATCTATCCTCAACAGGAAGATTCTTAAACATCCATCACTTCACAACCTTCTATATGATTGCCAGTATGGGTTCCGTCAAGGCCGCTCTACTGGTGATCTTCTGGCTTTCCTTACTGAGTCTTGGTCATCCTCTTTAAGAGACTTTGGTGAAACTTTTGCTGTTGCCTTGGACATATCAAAAGCCTTTGATAGAGTCTGGCACAAAGCTTTGATTTCCAAACTACCCTCCTACGGTTTCTATCCTTCTCTCTGTAACTTCATCTCAAGTTTCCTTTCTGACCGTTCTATTGCTGCTGTGGTAGATGGTCACTTTTCTTCTCCTAAATCTATTAACATTGGTGTTCCTCAGGGTTCTGTCCTGTCACCCACTCTCTTCTTATTATTCATTAATGATCTTATAAACTAAACTTCTTGTCCTATCCACTCCTATGCTGATGATACCACCCTGCACTTTTCCACGTCTTTTCATAGACGTCCAACCCTTCAGGAGGTAAACATATCACGCAGGGAAGCCACAGAACGCCTGACTTCTGATCTTTCTAAAATTTCTGATTGTGGCAGAGCAAACTTGGTATTGTTCAATGCCTCAAAAACTCAATTCCTCCATCTATCAACTCGACACAACCTTCCAGACAACTATGCCCTCTTCTTCAGTGACACTCAACTGTCCCCCTCTTCTACACTGAACATCCTTGGTCTGTCCTTTACTTATAATCTGAACTGGAAACTTCACATCTCATCTCTAGCTAAAACAGCTTCTATGAAGTTAGGTGTTCTGAGACATCTCCCCCAGTTTTTCTCACCCCCCCCCCCCCAGCTGCTAACTCTGTATAAGGGCCCTATCCGTCCATGTATGGAGTATGCTTCACATGTCTGGGGGGGTTCCACTCATACTGCTCTTCTAGACAGGGTGGAATCAAAAGCTTTTCGTCTCATCAACTCCTCTCTTCTAACTGACTGTCTTCAGCCTCTCTCTCACCGCCGCAATGTTGCATATCTAGCTGTCTTCTACCGCTATTTTCATGCCAACTGCTCTTCTGATCTTGCTAACTGCATGCCTCCCCTCCTTCCGCGGCCTCGCTGCACAAAACTTTCTTCTCTCTCTCACCCCTATTCTGTCCACCTCTCTAACGCAAGAATTAACCAGTATTCTCAATCATTCATCTCTTTCTCTGGTAAACTCTGGAACTCCCTGCCTGCTTCTGTATTTCCACCTTCCTATGACTTGAATTCCTTCAAGAGGGAGGTTTCAAGACACTTATCCACCAATTTTTGATCACTGCTTTGACCCTTTTATGGGACTGGCATTTCAGTGGGCATTTTTTTTTTATTAGATTTTTGTTGCCCTTGGCCAGTATCCTTCCTACATAAAAAAATTAAAAAAAAAAGTTGCTGTACCATAATTCGATTTCCAAACAAAGTTACTTGATTTCAGATACTACAAGACATAGCAAAACCTGCCATTTATTACTAATTTATAGTTTTTATAAATATTTCCTTTGTTTATATATATATATATATATTTGAAATAGTTAAATGTGATCCCACTGAAGAAGTTGAAGAACCTCATTGTAAACAAACAGGGTTCCTCAGGAGTAATTCCGAGCTTCCTGTGGCTCTCTCTGTGACCTACAGTGCCATCATTACTTCACAACTGCATTTTCACAGTGGCTTTTCCCAGCAGCAAAATGTCTAAGTGTTATGATCACCTTTAATTTGGCAGTGAATAGGTTGCTCCTCTCTGTGTCACTCTATAATGCTTACCACATATGTTTGATAACAAAGAGAATGCCTACATGGTCTAAACAATATTTTTTGGTGAGTTCTGTGTCACTAAGTTCATTCAGTACATCCTTCCTGGATAAAAAAAAATTCTAAGCTGGAGATGTGGACCAGCCATCTTAGCAGTGGGAGTGTTCGTCATTATCTGCTAAAAAATGGTGGATGGGTGTCTGAGAACAGATTAATCTATTTTACATTTTTCCTATGGGGAAAATATTTTCAGTTTTTGAACATTTTGGATTTTGAACATTATATATATATATATATATATATATATATATATATATATATATATATATATATATATATATATATATATATATATATATATATATATATATATATATATATATATATATATATATATATATATATATATATATATATATATATATATATATATATATATATACTGTATTTGCTGGCTCATTAGATGAACTATTTTCTTGAAAAAAAGTATCTAATAATTACTGTGCATCTAATGCAGCTGGAATACAGATGCCTAGGCCTATAGGTATGGAGTTGAAGCATTAGTATGCTACACACAAATATTGTTACTAATAACGAAATTTCTCTCTCTCTCTCTCTCTCTCTCTCTCTCTCTCTCTCTCTCTCTCTCTCTCTCTCTCTCTCTCTCTCTCTCTCTCTCTCTCTCTCTCTCTCTCTCTCTCTCTCTCTCTCTCTCTCTCTCTCTCATGTGTGTGTGTGAAAGTAAGAGCAGTCCTAAGGATTGCTAAATAGAATGAGACTGACTGAGAATGAAAATTGAATTACATGTATGAGAGTGAGGAAGGATGAAGTGAAAATGACAAAATGAATGAGAGAGAGAGAGAGAGAGAGAGAGAGAGAGAGAGAGAGAGAGAGAGAGAGAGAGAGAGAGAGAGAGCAAGGTTTCACCCCTTTGCCCCTTATCTCTGACATACGAGTATAAGAGGGAGGGGAGGTGATAGGGAGGGAGGTTTGAGACAAAACAATAGAAGGGAAAGGAAAGGAAAAAAAAAAAAAAAGGAGGAAGGGACAGATGGCAGATAGGTGAGCAGCAGCTTGCACAGCTGGTGAATTAGTCTTGCAAGTTTTAGTTTATTCCAATTAAATTTTTATAAAAATTTCATTGCTCACACAAATGGCATATTTATCTTGCTAGTTTTGGATCATTATTCTGATTGAATTTTTATTAAAATTCCAGTTTTTGTGCTAGCAGTGAGTTCATTATTCCAGTTTTGGTGAATTATTTTGATTAAATATTCATTAAAATTTCAGTGAGTTATTACAGTTGTTTATTATAACAACAGTGTGTTGTCTTGTACCCTACTATATTTAATTTTGATTAAATCATGATTTTTTACTCAGTTAAGTAATTTTTAGTACAGTATGTTTAATTTTTATTTAAATCATGATTTTTTTTACTCTGATTTAAATTGATTTAACACAACCCTGCTAACCAAATTGCACCAATTGGGAGAAATGGAGCCAATTTTCTTATGTGAATGAAGTACACTGTAATAAGGGCCAGACAATTAAATTTTCAGTTTATTATGAAAAGTTTTTGCAAACTTGAAAAGGGCCTGAATTAAACACTGAGTCTAAATAAACACAGACTGGAAAGGGTTTACTGTATTTCTTCATCAAGCTTTCCTTTACCCTTCTTTGTCTGTGATTGGTATTGTATCCTATCTTATGATTCTTTCTAATGGACAAGTGAATGAATATAAAAGGAAATAGTGAATTACAGGCTATGAGAGGCAGATGAACATTTTCGTTGAGGCTGCTTCCATCAACAGAATTTCTAGAAAGAACATACGGTCAAAAGATATATTTGCTAGAATGATTATGGATTACACTTTTTAATGTGTGCTTTTTTTTATTTTCATTATTTATTTTTACACCCAAAATTATTTGCACAGGAGAAACTCTTCGAAGAAGATTTTGACGAGGCACAACATGATCAAGTAATGTCAGAAATGTTTGGTGAAGACTATTACGCAGTTGACGATGGCAATGATGAGAAACCAGTGTTTGATGATGAAGATATTGATGTTATAAGTAAGTTTTTAGGAGTGGTTATTAACTTTCGTTGCAATATTTAGTCTTGCTTTATTGATCCCCTTGAAGAGGTTGGCTTTACTTTTGTAGAATTTTATGCTTCTCTCTCTCTCTCTCTCTCTCTCTCTCTCTCTCTCTCTCTCTCTCTCTCTCTCTCTCTCTCTCTCTCTCTCTCTCTCTCTCTCTCTCTCTCTCTCTCTCTCTCTCTCTCTCTCTCTCTCTCTCTCTCTCTCTCAGTGCATTTAGTATTAATTAGCTACATGAAATAAAGTTATATATGATCACTGTCATATTTCAGAAGACTATGATCACTGGTTAGAGAAGCAGGACACCAACACATATGATGGTAAAGAAACTGAGGACTGGGAAGAGGAGGACCATGGTGCTTATTCTGTGAGTCAAGTTATATTTTCTAGCTACTGTCAGTTGCCTCAGATACAGATGTCTGAGGCAGGTTACAGTAGCCCCTCTTCTCTTCCCACCTGTTTTTTTTCCATCATCATTTTTAGAACAAAGCTGGATGTTGCATATATGTGCATAATGACTTAACGTGCTCTTGTGTCCTCATTTTTTAATCTTCCAAGTTTTCCACCACCTGGCTACAACTAGAGTCACTCAAACTCAATTTATTTGTGCTGTATATCTCTCATAACTTCTCTGACTGTAAGAAATTCTTTAACTACTCAACTTCCAAAGTGGAGCACCTGACTCTCTTCCCTTTTGCAGAGATTTCCATTCTTGGAGACTTCATTGTTCAACACCAGCTTTGCCTTTCCTCTCCCTTCATTGACCATCCTGTTGAACTACCCTTTAACTTTAATATTCTCCACAACCTAGAGCAACTGGTGCAACACCCTACTTATATTCCTGACTGTCTTGGAGATTTGCCCAACATTCTTGACCTTTTCCTAACCTCTAATCCTTCTACTTATGCTGTTACCCTATCTTCTTTATTGGGCTCCTCCAATCACAATCACACATATGTATCTTGTTCTTTCACTCCAATCCCTCCTTAGGATCCCCCCAAGTGGAGGTGCCTCCGGCATTTTGTCTCTGCTAACTGGGGGGACCTGAGGAGGTATTATGCAGATTTTCCTTGAAATAACTATTGTTTTTGTGTCAGAGATCCATCTCTGTGTGATGAGCACATAACAGAGGTGATAGTGTCTGGCATGGAGGCATACATTCCTTACTCTTCTTCTCGCCCTAACCCTTCCAAACCTTGGTTTAACACTGCCTCTCTTGCTATACATGATAGAGAGGTGGCCCAGCCCACAAGATACTTAAGTCTTCCATCACCTGAATCTCAAGGACTTTATATTTCTGCCCAGTGTCATGCCAGGTCTGTTCTCCAACTAGCCAAAGACTCCTTCATTAATAGAAAGTGTTAAAATCTTTCAAGGTCTAACTCCCCTTGTGATTTCTGGCACCTAGCCAAAAACATCTCCAATAACTTTGCTTCTTCATCTTTCCCTTCTTTACTTCAACCTGATGGTACCACTGCCATCTCATCTGTTTCTAAAACTGAACTCTTTACTCAAACCTTTGCTAAAAACACTACCTTGGATGATTCAGGGTTTGTTCCTCCCTCTCCTCCACCCTCTGACTACTACATGCTAACCATTAAGATCCTTTACAGTGATGTTTTCCATGCCCTCGCTGACCTAAACCCTCTGAAGGCTTACGGACATGATGGGGTCCCTCCTCTTGTTCTCCAAAACTGTGCCTCCATGCTTCCACCTTACCTAGTCACTCTTTCAACACTCTCTATCAACATATACCTTTTCTTCTTGCTAGAAGTTTGCCTATATTCAGCCTGTTTCTAAAAAGGGTGACCATTCTAATCCATCAAACTACCATTCTATTGCTTTAATTTCCTGATTATCTAAAGCTTTTAATAAAATCCTCAACAGGAAGATTCTTAAACATCTATCACTTCACAGTCTTCTATATGATTGCTAGTATGGGTTCCGTCAAAGCTGCTCTACTGGTGATCTGGGTTTTCCTTACTAAGTCTTGGTCATCCTCTTTTAGAGATTTTGGTGAAACTTTTGCTGTTGCCTTAGACATAAAAGCTTTTGATAAGAGTCTGGCACAAAGCTTTGATTTCCAAACTACCCTCCTATGTCTTCTATCCTCACTATAACTTCATGTCAAGTTTCCTTTCTGACCATTCTATTACTGCTTTGGTAGATGGTCACTGTTCAAATTCTGTTAACAGTGGTGTTCCTCAGGGTTCTATCCTGTCACCCACTTTCTTCCTATTATTCATCAATGATGTAAACCAGACTTCTTGTCCTATCCATTCCTATGCTGATGGTACTACCCTGCATTTTTCCACATCTTTTTTGTAGAGATCCAACCCCTCAGGAAACAAATTGTTCACGCAGGGAAACCACAGAATGCCTAACTTCAGATCTCTCTAAAATTTCTGATTGGGACAGAGCAGACTTAGTATTGTTCAGCCTCAAAAACTTGACAACCTTTCAAACAACCATCCCCTCTTCTTCAGTGACTCATCTGTCCCACTCTTCTACACTGAACATCATCAGTCTGTCCTTTACTTATGATCTAAACTGAAAGTTAGGTATTCTGAGTCATCTTCACCAGTTTTTCTTCCCTTCCGACAGCTAACTCTGTACAGGGGCTTTATCTGTCCATGTATGGAGTATGCTTCACATGTATAGGGGCTTCTACTCATACTGCTCTTTTAAAGAGAGTGAAATCAAAAGCTTTTCATCATATCAACTGCTTTCCTTTGACTGTCTTCAGCCTCTTTCTCATTGCTGCATTGTTGCATCTCTTGCTATCTTCTACCACTATTTTCATGCCAACCGCTCTTCTGATCTTGCTAACTGCTTGCCTCCCCGTCCTCTCTGTCTTGCTGCACAAGACTTTCTTCTTTCTCACATCCCTATTCTGTTCACCTCTCTAATGCAAGAGTTAACAAGTATTCTCAGTCATTCATCCCTTTCTCTGGTAAACTCTGAAATTCCCTGCCTGCTTCTGTATTTCCACCTTCCTGTGACTTTAACTCTTTCAAGAGGGAGGTTTCAAGGCACTTTTTCTGTTATTTTCGACTACCACTTTTGACTGTTTGGGGACCAGCACTCTCTCTCTCCCTTTCTCTCTCTCTCTCCAGTTTTATTGCCCTTGGCCAGTGCCCCTCCTACATAAAATAAATAAATAAATAAATAAAAGATATCAGGTACATATTTATCTCTTTAATTTGGCTTCTCTAACATCATCAAGCCCATACTTACAAAATAATGAAAATTCTGTTGGTGCAAAGGACCTGGTTTCTTGAGAAATTCCAGTAATTTTTTTAAAGAATGGTCCCAGAGCTGGTTTTTGGGAACAAGCAATGCAGGTAAATGCAGTATCTGAAGAGGTACCAAAGATGTAGGTATTACCATTTGTAATACTTTAGTGATTTTACTTTTTTTTTTTTTTTTTCCCAGCAGTACAGAGTGAAAAGTTATGAATAGATACAACAAAGCTATTTTCTTTTAATCATTAACACTAATGGTTACATATCCGTAAGTCTCTACCATGCACTGCTCTCTAATCTTTCTTTCCATTGTTAATAGTACTGCAGCAAGGTACTCTCTTCCCATACTTAATTGACCTCATGTCTGTTATTGACTGATAATCAGTCTTCCCTTGCTTACTTTATTATGACAACCTACAGATGGATGATGGCCATAATGAGAGGACTGAAGGTAGAAGGTCTCTGCAGCAACAAATGATTGAGGCATCTTCAAAAAAGAAGAGTAGAAGGAAGTCCAAGTTTGCTAAAGCCATAAAGCAAAAGAAGCCTGTGTTTGATCCTAAGGAAAAGACTTTTGAGTCTTACTTTGATGAATATTACCAGCTGGACTTTGAAGATATCATAAGTGGCATGCCTTGCAGATTCAAGTACCGGAAAGTGGAGCCTAACAGCTTTGGGCTCTCAACAGAAGAGGCAAGTTCTAATATCATTAATAATATACAGTTCTCACTGTAACATTTTTTGTTGTAGACAATTTCAATCCTTTTGTGATGTTCTGTATTATAGAAGAAAGTGTTATTTCAGTGTGTCTGTTGAATGTTCATACCAGAGCAAGGAATAAACTTGTAACCAGGTGTCCTTCATAATCTTGAGATCTCTTTAAAACATCTGAAAACTGTTCAATGAACATTCCAAGGAATACACAGGATTGTTTCCAAGCTAACCTTTGTCTCTTTAATTATCATTACTGCCTTTTAGCAGAGTCCAAGGAAGACACAAGCTTTGCTACTTAATTAGTTTCAGATCACATGAAAATCAGCCACCCCAACTGCATTTGGGATGACTAGGTTTAGTCAGGTTAGGTCACATTAGCTGATATAACCTAACCTAGACTATCCTAACCATCCCCCAATGATAAGAGTGGCTGGTCTTCATTTGATCCAAAGTTTCATTCAGATTTTTTTTACCACTTACTGTTATCTTCACTAGCCAGAAGTCACTTCATATATTTTCTCTACCATTTTGCAGTCCTGTCTTTTAAAGAAATCTTCAGAGCAGGGCAGAGTATTGTTCTTGTGTTAATCTTGCAGCTTCCGTCTTTGTCCTTGTCATCTTTGAACCATAATCCCAACCAGGTCTCTTATAACACTTACCTTTTAATTTTTGTCTTAACTTCTAATGACACTCATTCACAGGTACCTACCTTTAATGTTCTTTGAAGCTTCATTGCCCCTGTATCTGTGTCTCTACTTTTCAAAGTTGCATCATGGCATTTATAGTAATGGTGATACTGATATAATATATATCAATTTACTCTTGCCTCTAGACTATGGGGTATTGGAGAGCATTTTTCTCCCTCCATTTAACTACCCCCCCTCACACACACACACACAAAAAAAAAATAAATAAATAAATAAATAAATAAATAAATAAATAAATAAGCAAACAAATTACTTACAGATTTTGTCAGCCCAAGATAGAGAGCTGAATAAGTGGATTTCGTTAAAAAAATTATTGCGGTACCAGAGGGATGAAAAGGAAGAATCAAGGGACAAAAAAATTTACCAACACCGTTCATCACTGCCTCACGTCAAGCAGAAGATCCTTCCCAGCCTGTTTGTTGAGTAAGTTGAGATGCTCATGTAATGCTGTTATATATTATTTACTTCATTTTCAGTATGATGTGATGGGATCCAGATACAAATTCAAATAATGGAGATGAGAAGCTGATGTAGCTGTCTCTCTACCTCTCCCTATCCAAACACTCCCTTATTTGTTCAAGTCCTGGCCCTTGTCTTTCACTGATGCATCCTTTTATCCTGTTTGATTACCACTTTTTAGCTGTGCTCATGTAAGATAGAATTTCTCAAAGGCCAGTTGTACTTGCCAACTTCAGTTAATTTTGCTTGACAAGGTGTCTTATGTTAAAACAAACAGAATTTTGTTGCCATTGTGCCTCCTGATAAAGCAGTTTTACATTAGAAATCAATTGATAATTGTGGTTGAAACTGGTGTTAAATCTTCATCACACTTTTCATTGACATACTTTTTAGTTTTTTTCCCACCTATGCAACTTGTGTAGTTTTCTTTTCAGCTAGATTTAAAAAAAAATAAACAAGTTGCCAGTCTTAGATGGTAGAGTAGGAGTTGCAACTGTGATCCAATAAAATGATGGCAGGACATTCCTTAAGTAAATTAAAAAAAACCTTCAATAATCTAATCTTGCATCACCATGCAAAATAGGTTTGTAGGTGGCATTAGACTTCTTCAGTAAATCCCCTTCACAATTTCATTTGGAAAGGGTTGAGAGAAGATTGCTCTTCCCATTCCATCACCTGAGACACTGCCTAAAGTTATTCAAGTTGTTTTAATTTAGTCTGACTGAACTGATGGTCTTCAAGGCCACTACATGTACTCACACACTATTCAGTTCTGTCCCACTGTTTTAGCTTCAGTCAACCTTGAGCATCATGGCAACACCATTCGTAAGAACATGAGAACATAAGAAATAAGGGAAGCTGCAAGCCATCAGGCCTACACATGGCAGTCCCTGTATGAAACATACCTACCTATTTTCACCTATCATTCCCATCTGTAAGTCTGTCTAATCTTCTCTTAAAGCTCCTAATGACTAACAACTTGATTACTGAGTCCATTCCATTCATCTACCACTTTATTTCTTCCTATCTCTTTTTAAACCTAAGTTTTTCAAACCTGAACCCATTATTACTTTTTCTATCCTGGTTACTGATCCTAAGAATTTTGCTTGTAGACTTCTGTCAGGTCCCGTTAGCCTACGTCTCTCTAAAGAATGTAAATTTAATAGCTTGTCTCATTTCATAAGCAATACTCCTCATCCCCTGTATCCTTTTAGTCATTCTCCTTTGTACTGATTCTAATAGACCTATATCCTTCCTGTAATATGGGGACCAGAACTGCAGTTTAGTCTAGATGAGGTCTGACCAGCACCAAATATAATTTTAATATTATTTCAGGACTTCTACTTTTAACACTCCTAAAAATCAATCCTAACACCCTATTTGCCATGCTTCTGGCCTCAATGCTTTGCTTTCTTAGACGGAGTTCAGAGCTAACTAGAACTCCAAAATTTTTCATACCATGAACCTACCAGAGCATTGTTGTTTATTGTGTACCTACTGTGTGGGTTTCCTCTACCTACACTAAGTATTTTGCATTTGTTGATATTAAACAGCATTTGCCACCTGCCTGTCCATTCGTTCAACTTATTCAAATCTGCCTGTATGGCTGTAGCATCCGTTTCTGACCTAATTAATCTGCTTATCTTCATGTCATCTGCAAATTTAATAACATCACTACTAATTCCACTATCCAAGTCATTGATATATATCACAGACAACAGTGACCCTAATACTGATCCCTGTGGCACTCCATTAATTACTTGACCCCACTTGGATTTAGAGCCATTTATTACAACTCTTGCTTGTCGCTTACCCAAAACCTTATCCAGTCTAACACCTTCCCACTTGTCCCGTGTGCACTAACTTTCTCTGTAGCCTCTGATGGAGTACCTTGTCAAATGCTTTACTATGATATAGGATGTCATAACTATCACCATTATCTGCCACCTCGTAAACCTTATTGTAAAAACTTAACAAGTTCATCAGGCAAGATTTCCCCTTTGTGAAGCCATGCTGTGACTGATTTATCAAGTTATGTTTGTCTAAATGCTCCCTAATGTTCTTTGCTATTATTGACTCCATTATTTTACCTACAACAAAAGTTAAACTGACAGGTCTATAATTAGACAAAGCTTTATCTCCATTACCAATACCTCACCTGACTCAAGTGATTTCCTAAAGACAGAAACTAAAGGTTGATTAATAAACTCTTTGCATTTCTTAAGCTTAAGTACTCTGGGATATATTTCATCTGGTCCTGGTGACTTGAACTTTTCAGCCTATCTATCTCCTGTTCCTGTTACAGTAATATCTGTTAGCTTCTCATTCTCTTCTGCTCTAAACATCTGCTCAGCTTCTCATTCTCTTCTGCATCTGTTCACTATTCAGCATTTCCTGCATGTTTTCCTGGGTGAAGACAGTTAAAAATATTCATTCAGAATTTTACTAATCTCCTCCCCAGAACTAACCAGTTCCCCATCTGCTGCCTTTCCCATTCTCTCCCAACTACCTGCATAGCTGGGGTGCTGATCATTATGAAAATGGTGCAAGAAATGGCTGCTGCTTTCTGGTTTCTGTTCAAATATTCACTACTCTTAACTTTCTATAGGCATGGGTATCTCCTGTAGATGTCTGAATTCACTCCAAAAAAATATTCACTTTTAGACATGGCCACTGTGAGCTTACCTCTTGTATACAACCTGATAATTGGTGTGAAAATGATGTGCAAACTGTAGGTCACCCTATAAACAGGCAAACTGCCTTTCCATTAGCACTTTAGTTCATCAGATTGCATTTCTGGCCTGCATTCCATTCAAAATAACTCCTACATACATTCAGACTGGCTAGAAGAAACTAATTCAACCTGGTTTTGTCATTCAGACAAGTTAAAACTAAGCATGTATGGCAGACTTTACAGAAAATTGATATAGGATACAAGTCAAGAAGTTGTGACATATTGGAATAGAATATACTCAGTAATTGCATTGTTAATGTCAATTCATTGGGGCTATAAAAGATTAGATAAATTTATGGTTGAGAATACATAAGAACTGCCACATGTAGGCCTGACAGCTTCTTGCAGCTTCTCTTATTTTCTTATTTGTTATCAGGAAATGTCATGCAAGTTGAAATGAGGTTCATGAAATCAATTGCTATCATGGAGAGAAAAAAATAATTTAAAAAATTGCAATTACAGAGATCCAGTACACCACCACATCTCTGAAGAAGAGAAGAAACGATTAAAAAATCTCAAGAAAAAGTTGCGAAGACAACAGAAACTTTTGGGTAGTATGGAGGAAAATCCTGACTCCAATCCAACAGTGAACCCTGTACAGTCTGATTGCAAACAGAATGAAAGTGGTGCTACCACAGAATATGACCCACAATGTGATGAAGGACATCCCAAGAAAGCTAAGAAGAGGAAGGACAAAAATTCCACCCTAGATGCTGATGAAGATAACTGCATATCTGTAGATGAAACCATAAAGCAACCAAAAAAGAAAAAGAAAAAGCACACAGGAAATGAATCCCAAGACAAGCCAAGTGTTGAAATAAATCCCTCAGGACACAGAGAGATTAATACCACAGAGGAGCTTCAGCCCAGCAACAGCACTAAAGAGCAAGACAAAACTGTAATGGAAACCCAGAACAAATTCAATTCTGGAGCCTCAGACACAGCAGCAAGCCCTCAGAAAAGAAAAAAGAAAAAGAAAAGGACCACAGAATCTACTGCAGACATGACACAAGAAACAAAAATGAAAAAATCAGCAACTAGGGATAACTCCTTTTTCCTGGGTATAAGTGACAATAGATTGGCAGCATACGGAGAAAACCCTAAGAAAATAAAAAACAAAGTTAAATATAGGAAACAGGAATTTTGATAAAATGCATAATGCAGTTTAGATTACAAAGTCAGTGCTTAACCCGCGCAGTGCCACCACCATAAATTTACAGCATCTAGCTTACCCGCGCTCAGTGCCATCGCCATATATATACGGCGGCAATCTAAAAAAAATTCTAGTATATTTATTTGTCTAAATAACTTTATAAAAAAACACACTAAGTATACTCCAATCTCCACCCTACGCACTGAATGTGTTAGTTTGTTGGTATGCTCCTTGAGTGGCCCCCAGGCGGCACGCAGCGCGGCAATCAGGTCAGACTCGTGAGAGCTTGTACAACCACCGGAGGAAGCAGTCATGGCGCGCCGCCGTGGGTTGTGTGATGAGATTATCTCTGCTTTACTTTCTTCTAGTAGTGATGAAATGTTATCAGACATGTCTGATGATGATTCTGTACATGACAAAGACTATGTACAGCTGAGTGAAAATGTAAAAATGTACAAAGCACTAATATCATACGAGTAGCCTACCTATGCATAGGCTATGCTTATTGATAGTGTTGATATATGTAATATATAAACAAATAATCCATTACCGAGGTGACATAACATAATTTACGAATACTGGTGTTGATCAAAAACGGATAGCACCGAGCACACTACGAGTATCAGCATCACACCATATGCGCACCAACATCAGACAACTTCTCAGGTGATTTTTTTTCTTTTTTTTTACTTTCTAAGACAACTTTTTCTCGTGTTTTCATTATTTTACATGGTTTAGGATTTTTTGAAAGCATAAAAAAAATATGCAAAATTGGCTGGCAGCACAGGTTGGTTTAGGATAAAAGTGGCCGGCAGCACGCGGGTTAAACCATGGAACGAAGCAGATCCCTTCCCCTGCCCTATTGTTTTGTTTATAATAGGCATGTTGAATTAATATTTCAGAACTGGAACCCTATGTACAGAAAGCCCTACTGGGCTTATTGTAGACTGTTTCTGTAAAAAACTTGGGACTGTTTTAAATATTGCTGTGAATAATGTAAGTGCAAAATTTTTATCTAGAAAGATAAATATTTATTAGATGTTGCTTATTATTGAGCCTGATCATACACTGCAGCAGGGTTACAAGAAAAATTCATTTAGCATAAGTCATAATGAAATGTTGACATCTGACTGGAGGAGAAAAGGACAGTAAATTGTTCAATAACATCCCCTTTGCCCATTGAGGCAATGACCCTCAGCCAAGCCTTTGCAAGAAATATTACAAATAATAAAACCATATAATTTGAAATTATTTTATGGTGAGTTTCTAACTTTCATAAACTGTTCTCCAAAAGCTTAAGAAAGGTCACATTAAACATGTGAGTGTATAATGTTGAAGAGAAGATGGGTGCATCCGAAATGTGGAGGCTATCACAAAGCAACAATGGAGCAAAGTAAAAACAATTCACCCTGAAGCTTACCCACATCCACCCAATTTTGTAGAACTTAGCCATTAAACTAATCCTAGACTTTCTTGCAAATCTGGACCACATCTTCATCATTGAGGACATGCTCTTTCCCCACTTTCTGTGGCTGGTGCTTGACAGAGCTTCCCCAAACCAGGGCACTGAAAGACATAACAAATTATATAGCAACACCTACTGCTGCACACAGCAACACACACTCACACAAGGGATACTATTCTTTTACTGTCAAGTGCTGCACATACATATTTTTTTTTTTTTATGTATGAAGGACACTGGCCAAGGGCAACAAAAATCCAAAAAAAAAAAAATTAAAAAATGCCCACTGAAGTGCCAGTCCCATAAAAGGGTCAAAGCAGTAGTCAAAAATTGATGAATAACTGTCTGGAAACCTCCCTCTTGAAGGAATTCAAGTCATAGGAAGGTGAAAATACAGAAGCAGGCAGGGAGTACCAGAGTTACCAGAGAAAGAGATGAATGATTGAGAATACTGGTTAACTCTTGTGTTTGAGAGGTGGACAGAATTGGGATGAGAGAAAGAAGAAAGAAAGACTTGTGCAGCGAGGCTGCAGGAGGAGGGGAGGCATGCAGTTAGCAAGATCAGAAGAGCAGTTAGCATGAAAATAGCGGTAGAAGACAGCTAGAGATGCAACATTGTGGCAGTGAGAGAGAGGCTGAAGACAGTCAGAGGGGAGGAGTTGAGATGAAAAATTTTTGATTCCACCCTGTCTAGAAGAGCAGTATGAGTGGAACCCCCCAAGACATGTGAAGCATACTCCATACATGGACAGATACGGCCCTTGTACAGAGTTAGCAGCTGGGGGGTGAGAAAAACTGGTGGAGACGTCTCAGAACGCCTTACTTCATAGAAGCTGTTTTAGCTAGAGATGAGATGTGAAGTTTCCAGTCCAGATTATAAGTAAAGGACGGACTGAGGATGTTCACTTTAGAAGAGGGGGGCAGTTGAGTGTCATTGAAGAAGAGTGGATAGTTGTCTGGAAGGTTGTGTCGAGTTGATAGATGGAGGAATTGAGTTTTTGAGGCACTGAACAATACCAAGTTTGCTCTGCCCCAATTAGAAAGCATTCTATGGCTTCCCTGCATGAAATGTCTACCTCCTGAAGGGTTGGACATCTATGAAAAGACATGGTATTATCAGCAAGGGAGTGGATAGGACAAGTTTGGTTTAGAAGATCATTAATGAATAATAAAAAGAGTGGGTGACAGGACAGAATCCTGAGGAACACCACTGTTAATAGATTTAGGAGAAGAACAGTGACCGTCTACCACAGCAGCAATAGAACGGTCAGAAAGGAAACTTGAGATGAAATTACAGAGAGAAGGATAGAAGCTGTAGGAGGGTAGTTTAGAAATCAAAGCTTTGTGCCAGACTCTATCAAAAGCTTTTCATATGTCCAAGGCAACAGCATAAGTTTCACCAAAATCTCTAAAAGAGGATGACCAAGACTCAGTAAGGAAAACCAGATCACCAGTAGAGCGGCCTTGATGGAACCCATACTGGCAATCAGATAGAAGATTGAGAAGTGATACATGTTTAAGAATCTTCCTGTTGAGGATAGATTCAAAAACTTTAGATAGGCAGGAAATTAAAGCAATAGGACGGTAGTTTGAAGAATTAGAACGGTCACCCTTTTTAGGAACAGGTTGAATGTAGGCGAACTTCCAGCAAGAAGGAAAGGTAGATGTTGACAGACAGAGCTGAAAGAGTTTGACTAGGCAAGGTGCAAGCACGGAGGCACAGTTTTGGAGAACAATAGGAGGGACCCCATCAAGTCTATAAGCCTTCCGAGGGTTTAGGCCAGCAAGGGCATGGAAAACATCATTGCGAAGAATTTTAATAGGTGGCATGAAGTAGTCAGAGGGTGGAGGAGAGGGAGGAACAAGTCCAGAATCGTCCAAGGTACAGTTTTTAGCAAAGGTTTGAGCGAAGAGTTCAGCTTTAGAAATAGATGTGATAGCAGTGGAGCCATCTGGTTGAAATAGAGGAGGGAAAGAAGAGGAAGCAAAGTTATTGGAGATATTTTTGACTAGATGCCAAAAGTCATGAGGGGAGTTAGATCTTGAATGGTTTTGACACTTTCTGTTAATGAAGGAGTTTTTGGCTAGTTGGAGAACAGACTTGGCATGGTTCTGGGCAGAAACAAAGTGCATGAGATTCTAGTGATGGAAGGCTTAAGTATCTTTTGTGGGCCACCTCTCTATCATGTATAGCACAAGAACAAGCTGTGTTAAACCAAAGTTTAGAAGGTTTAGGATGAGAAAAAGAGTGAGGAATGTACACCTCCATGCCAAACACTATCACCTCTGTTATGCGCTCAGCACACAAAGACTGGTCTCTGACACGGAAGCAGTAGTCATTCCAAGGGAAATCAGCAAAATACCTCCTCAGTTCCCCCCAACTAGCAGAGGCAAAACGCCAGAGGCACCTTCGCTTAGGGGATCCTGAGGAGGGATTGAAGCAATAGGACAAGATACAGATATGAGATTGTGATTGGAGGAGCCCAATGGAGAAGAAAGGGTGACAGCATAAGCAGAAGGATTGGAGGTCAGGAAAAGGTCAAGAATGTTGGGCGTATCTTCAAGACGGTCAGGAATATGAGTAGGGTGTTGCACCAATTGCTCTAGGTCGTGGAGGATAACAAAGTTGTAGGCTAGTTCACCAGGATGGTCAGTGAAGGGAAAGGAAAGCCAAAGCTGATGGTGAACATTGAAGTCTCCATGAATGGAGATCTCTGCAAAAGGGAAAAGTCTCAGAATGTGCTCCACTTTGGAAGTTAAGCAAAGAATTTCTTTTAGTCAGAGGAGTTAGGTGAGAGGTATAAAGCACAGATAAATTTAGTTTGAGAGTGACTCTGTAGTCATAGCCAGATGGTGGAAAACTCGGAAGATTCAAGAGCATGGGCACGAGAGCAGGTTAAGTCATTGCGCACATAAACGCAGCATCCACCTTTGGATAAAAAATGAGGATAGAGAAAACAAGAGGGGACAGAAAAGGAGCTACTGTCAGTTGCCTCAGACACCTGAGTTTCAGTGAGGAAAAGAAGATGAGGTTTAGAAGAAGAGAGGTGGTGTTCTACAGATTGAAAATTATGTCTTAGACTGCGAATGTTGCAGAAGTTAATGAAGAAAAAGTTGAGGGGGGTGCCAAGACACTTAGGATCGTCGTCAGAAAGGCAGTCCGACCTGGGGACATTTATGGTCCCCTCCCCAGATGGGTACTCTGAGGCTGGTGTAGGAGTCGCTATGATGATTTTAAAATTTTTGAGTGAAGAGTGTGTGTGCTATTAGGTGCTTGTAGTTTTGTGTGGAGGAAGAGAGTTGTCTTTAGAGGGCAGGCTGTGAGTGCCCCCTTGTGTTGAGACACAAAGGGAAACATTCAGTGAGGTCACAGCTGGGTTTAATGATAAGTTCACAGCACCCCCTGAACAGTGCTTTAGACCTCACTGGGAGTAATTATCGTTTCGGCAGGTATCTACTGCCTCCTCCTCCATATTATATCATGGCAAATAAATGTACACACACTCACACAAGCATGAAATAAAACATTCTAAATGGTCAAACACATATTTCTATATCTGGTTCTCCATTCTATTTGCTGGTTGCTTTACCATCTGCTGTGAAGATGAAGGGGATACAAGTCTTGGGATATAAAGCAAATTCAATTAAAATCTTGCCCATCCCTCACTAATATTTCAGCTTTTGCAATTCATGATTTACATGAAAATTCTATCATTACTTCCAACAACAGATTTCAAATACAAGACTTACTACTTAAATTCTCGGATAATGGACCGATGAATTTTGTTGCAAAAGTCCTCAATAGTTCTCCTCTCAGCATGCAGGACAACAGGGGCACTGTAGTCTGGAAGTTGTCCTTTTGGTTTGGTGTAGCTGGCAGATGAAGGAAGAAGAGAAATATGAAGGATACATTGATTTAAGGCACTTTAAGTATGGGGTCATATGGTATTGCTGAATGAAGGTCCACAATTTAATATCACTCTCAGCAACAGAAACACAAAAAGGAAAATTAAAATGTCTATAAAAAGCTGAATGCTGATAGTCATCAAGATTACTTTATATACAGTATAATCTTTTAAAAGGCTTTGAAGTTTTGTTTCTTTACTTCTGTTTTGGCCAAATTTGGAATCAACATAATTATGTTTATGAGCTGTAATCACAAGAGCTTGGATAAAATACTTTAACATTACTTTACTTGCATCTTGGACTATGGACGTCTGGAATCAACCTCAGGATAGCATTGCATTATGCTACCACATTTTATCATCTTAGTATTCAAGCAACTATGATCACATCACTTTAGATCCCCTTGATACCAAAGCCACGTGATGTAACTTGAAAAATGCCCCATTCCCAGTCAAAATTATGTACAAGTTATACAAGAGAAACTCACATTCTGCAGAGGTTGAGGTACTCCCACATGGTCTCCAGTAGATCATCAAAGTTCCATTTGTGGTGAGCAGAGATGGGCACACAGTGGGGAATCTTGTATATTATGTCCAGTTCCTCAATGCTGATCTGGTCTGTAAAGCAAACATACTTGACATTACACTTAGATAAACCATTAGCCTCACCAATCTTGCATGATACACTGACAGAACTAAACCATTGACCTCACTAGCCTTGAGTAAGGCACTGAGAGAACCAATCCAGACCATCTTAAAAAATTAACCATACAGAACCAAACTAATCTTCATTAACACACTGTGCAGAACCAAATACTCAGTCTTACCAATCTTATTTAGGAGGTAGATGCAGGGGATGTATACACGGTTGCCTTCAATCACATCAATCAGGTCATCAGCGGTGGCGTCATACTTGAGCACGATATCTGCATTGTGAATGCGGTACTCAGCAAGGATGGTCTGTAGGAGAAAAGACATCACAACTTAACTTCAATATTTAGCACTTCAAACCTTTTTTATTGTAATGGAAGTTGTCCTGACACAGTTTTCCA
Source organism: Scylla paramamosain (assembly GCF_035594125.1). Taxonomy (NCBI): domain Eukaryota; kingdom Metazoa; phylum Arthropoda; class Malacostraca; order Decapoda; family Portunidae; genus Scylla; species Scylla paramamosain. The sequence goes on from NC_087154.1 coordinate 21,262,066, forward strand.
GACACTACATCTTCAACAGCAAACTACAGGTGACTATCTCAATATCTTCAACATCGTTTTTACAAATTTTACTTTTAATGTTATCTATCTAAATACCAGACCAGCAATCCCACAAAGGATGGGCCACACAACACACTCATACACACATCATTCACACTTTTAGCCCTGTCGCCTCCTTGTGGAAAGGGTTAGTCTTGTGGACTTCCCTACTACAACCCAGGAGCTTAGGCACAGCACAAATGGCCACATACTTCCACAGCAAGGCCCAATAGCATACACAGGTTTACTCTTGGTTTACTCTTACCCATTAATGTTATATGAAGAGAAAGAGAAAATATACAGGAATACATTTTCTCTAATGTTCTAATACACCTAAATATTACATAAGTACAACATTTTCCAAGCATAATGTAAGCCCTCACCTTCACCAGCTCCAGATCCAGCTCATTCTGTTGCACCGCACACTGCAGATTTACACCACCCTTCTCTTTCTTCCGGAATGTAATTTGTGGTGGTTCCTGCAGAGAAATAACGATTAAAAGATGTGAAATAAATACAATCCAACTCTTGATTAAATCTCAAACCGGAACATTAGCGATATCAAAGAATGTCAAAATCTACTTTTCTGAAGTAGATGTAGTACGCACTTATGTCTCCACCAACCATGAAGACTCCTGGCCAAATGTTTAGTAAAGGACGCAATCTTAGAATTTACCAAAGCACCCAGGTTATTCAACACCCATCTATTTTCCTTATAAAAGTCTGGTGGCTCAGGCATTCAAGATGCTTGAATTACAAAATAACTGGGATTCCTTTATGTTAAGGACTAAAGATTATCCAGAGGCAATATATTCTAATCATAGTTGGTTTGATTTGAATCAAAATAAAATTTTCAACCCTGATTCTAATACAGGGTGGATTACTCAATCAATAATGAGGAGTGATGGAAGAGAATTTCTGGGTCATGCTCAAAATTTTCTGTGGAAAGTGTGGAGACTATCAACCACACACAAATGTTGCAATTTCTTTTCTTCCTTATGATTCCTTAATCTAATAGGAAACAAAGCTTTGCAACTACCAACACATTGACTTCTTTTTCCTTAAGACTGACTGGTGACAAGTTTTTAGGAATCATACATGACAGCAAAACAAAAAAAAAATAAAAAAATAAAATAAATAAATAAATCATCAAATCATCAATCAATCATTTCAACAAAATACGTGTAAAAACCTTGTTCAGTCTGATGCCAAACCCTTCAAGTTCCTTTTCAATGAGCTTCTTGTGGACAATGGGCTTGAGCACATCCAGAACAATAAAGATGAGAGAGCAGGTGCGTGCCACAGCAATGACCTGCTTCCCTCGACCCTTACCATCCTTAGCTCCTTCAATGATTCCAGGCAAGTCCAGCAACTGTTGGTGTGTGATAAGATTAGCACATTGGAGGCTATAACATTAATACTTCAGAAGATTTCTTTAATAGTAATATTAAAGACAGGGACATCCAGCACTCAAAAAATATCTTTTCATATTATATAAAGAGCCTTAAATTGCAATTTTGCACAGAGGAGCCAATACCTTGTAAAATTATCCATATGCATGGCAAACACATGAAAACCAGGAACAATTACATATATTACAATAACAAAGACAGTGGCCAGCATATCTCACCTGAATCTTGGCCCCCTTGTACTTGATACAGCCCGGCACAGTGGTGAGGGTGGTGAACTCATATGCTGCAACCTCTGAGTACACTCCTGCCAAGTTACTAAGGAGGGTGGACTTGCCAACTGAAGGGAAGCCTGCAAGACAGCATATGGTAATCAATGCAGCCACATTACTGCACAGGAGATTGACTCAAGACTACATCTCAGTTTTTCATTTCTAGAGCAAATTGGTGTCAGGCATTATTTATGGCTTTTATTATTTATTTTATATTATTTGTAGTTTTTTTTTTATATTTCATACTACATCTCTCATAACTACTATACTAACAACAAATCTAATCTGAAAAGCTCATACAAGTAAAGCACTGGAGATAAATAACAGGCAAATAACACACACACACACACACACACACACACACAAAAGGCAACAACTCACCCACAAAACCGATGCGAGCATCACCAGTCTTGGCCACATCAAAACCCTCGCCTGCTGTTGCTCCTCCACCTTTGGGAGTGATCAGTTCTCGCTTCAATTTGGCCAACTTGGCCTTGAGAAGACCCAGATGGCCCATGGTAGCCTTGTTCTTCTGGGTCCGGGCCATCTGGAATCAACATACATACATACATACATACATACATACTCAAAGCGTACAAACATGAATAAATTCTGCAGACACAACCATTATTTTCATGTGCTACCTGAATTCCCAACACCAACACTGGTGTTGCTAAACACAAATGACCAATTCTTTCTGTTTCCCTCTATGTCCAAAATGCTGCCATGGAAGTTATTACAACACTTCAGTACTGAACAAATGCATGGCTACTTTTTCCCCTTTCTTGCTGTCTGGATAATTTCAATTATTTATTCCCTTGTATTAAAGATGAGAAAATATATCAAAGCCCATTTATAATAGTACCAAAAGGTAAATCTTACTTTCAGAGCCATGGAACAAACACCAGCTAGAGAAGCCTCTTAAAAAATGTAAAAAAAGCAAATGCATTTTTACACTAAATCTAATGTCACTCAATACTTAAAAATCCCCTCCCTACCATGTACTCTCTCCTAACCGTGATCTGCAAATTAATGTGCACAAGTTGAATAATGCACTAGACCATAGCAGCATTAACATTCCTGTTAGATTAAAAGTAAAAATCTTCACAATAGGAGCATTCATAATTAAGAGTACCTAGATAAAACTGCAACAACCTATTATAAACGTCAACAGCAAGTTCATTATATGTATTTTGGAGCAGCTCATTTGTGTGTTTCATCAGTTATAGAACAGCCACCAGAGACCACCTGTATAGTTCCATCAGAGCCACATGCAATCCCTAGTGACTCCTCCTTTTGAGCATCCTTTGGTGGGTGACATCCAGTTAGGATTAGGAGGATTAGGATTCAGTCTGACAATTTTGTGTGACCAAGAGACTGACATACAGGAGTTTTTTTTTTTTTTTATGTAGGAAGGACACTGGCCAAGGGCAACAAAAATCCAATAAAAAAATATGCCCACTGAAATGCCAGTCCCATAAAAGCATCAAAGCAGTGGTCAAAAATTGATGAATAAGTGTCTTGAAACCTCCCTCTTGAAGGAATTCAAGTCATAGGAAGGTGGAAATACAGAAGCAGGTAGGGAGTTCCAGAGTTTACCAGAGAAAGGGATGAATGATTGAGAATACTGGTTAACTCTTGCATTAGAGAGGTGGACAGAATTGGGGTGAGAGAAAGAAGAAAGTTTTGTGCAGCAAGGCCGCGGGAGGAGGGGAAGCATGCAGTTAGCAAGATCAGAAGAGCAGTTAGCATGAAAATAGCGGTAGAAGACAGATATGCAACATTGCAGCGGTGAGAGAGAGGCTGAAGAAAGTCAGTTAGAAGAGAGGAGTTGGTGAGATGAAAAGCTTTTGATTCCACCCTGTCTAGAAGAGCAGTATGAGTGGAACCCTCCCAGACATGTGAAGCATACTCCATACATGGACGGATAAGGCCCTTGTACAGAGTTAGCAGCTAGGGGGGATGAGAAAAACTGGCGGAGACGTCTTAGAAAGCCTAACTTCATAGAAGCTGTTTTAGCTAGAGATGAGATGTGAAGTTTCCAGTTCAGATTATAAGTAAAGGACAGACCAAGGATGTTCAGTGTAGAAGAGGGGGACAGTTGAGTGTCACTGAAGAAGAGGGCATAGTTGTCAGGAAGGTTGTGTCGAGTTGATAGATGGAGGAATTGAGTTTTTGAGGCATTGAACAATACCAAGTTTGCTCTGCCCCAATCAGAAATTTTAGAAAGATCAGAAGTCAGGCGTTCTGTGGCTTCCCTGCATGATATGTTTACCTCCTGAAGGATTGGACATCTATGAAAAGACGTGGAAAAGTGCAGGCTGGTATCATCAGCATAGGAGTGGATAGGACAAGATAGGTTTAGAAGATCATTAATGAATAATAAGAAAAGAGTGGGTGACAGGACAGAACCCTGAGGAACACCACTGTTAATAGATTTAGGAGAAGAACAGTGACCGTCTACCACAGCAGCAATAGAACGGTCAGAAAGGAAACTTGAGATGAAGTTACAGAGAGAAGGATAGAAACCGTAGGAGGGTAGTTTGGAAATCAAAGCTATGTGCCAGACTCTATCAAAGGCTTTTGATATGTCCAAGGCAACAGCAAAAGTTTCACCAAAGTCTCTAAAAGAGGATGACCAAGACTCAGTAAGGAAAGCCAGAAGATCACCAGTAGAGCGGCCTTGACGGAACCCATACTGGCGATCAGATAGAAGGTTGTGAAGTGATAGATGTTTAAGAATCTTCCTGTTGAGGATAGATTCAAAAACTTTAGATAAGCAGGAAATTAAAGCAATAGGACAGTAGTTTGAGGGATTAGAGCAGTCACCCTTTTTAGGAACAGGTTGAATGTAGGCAAACTTCCAGCAAGAAGGAAAGGTAGATGTTGACAGAGCTGAAAGAGTTTGACTAGGCAAGGTGCAAGCACGGAGGCACAGTTTCGGAGAACAATGGGAGGGACGCCATCAGGTCCATAAGCCTTCCGAGGGTTTAGGCCAGCGAGGGCATGGAAAACATCATTGCGAAGAATTTTAATATGTGGCATGAAGTAGTCAGAGGGTGGAGGAGAGGAAGGAACAAGCCCAGAATCGTCCAAGGTAGAGTTTTTAGCAAAGGTTTGAGCAAAGAGTTCAGCTTTAGAAATAGATGTGATAGCAGTGGTGCCATCTGGTTGAAGTAGAGGAGGGAAAGAAGAAGCAAAGTTATTGGAGAAATTTTTGGCTAGATGCCAGAAATCACAAGGGGAGTTAGATCTTGAAAGGTTTTGACATTTTCTGTTAATGAAGGAGTCTTTGGCTAGTTGGAGAACAGACTTGGCATGGTTCCGGGCAGAAATATAAAGTGCATGAGATTCTGGTGATGGAAGGCTTAAGTACCTTTTGTGGGCCACTTCTCTATCATGTATAGCACGAGAACAAGCTGTGTTAAACCAAGGTTTAGAAGGTTTAGGACGAAAAAAAGAGTGAGGAATGTACGCCTCCATGCCAGACACTATCACCTCTGTTATGCGCTCAGCACACAAAGACGGGTCTCTGACACGGAAGCAGTAGTCATTCCAAGGAAAATCAGCAAAATACCTCCTCAGGTCCCCCCAACTAGCAGAGGCAAAACGCCAGAGGCACCTTCGCTTAGGGGGATCCTGAAGAGGGATTGGAGTGATAGGACAAGATAAAGATATGAGATTGTAATCGGAGGAGCCCAACGGAGAAGAAAGGGTGACAGCATAAGCAGAAGGATTAGAGGTCAGGAAAAGGTCAAGAATGTTGGGCGTATCTCCAAGACGGTCAGGAATACGAGTAGGGTGTTGCACCAATTGCTCTAGGTCATGGAGGATAGCAAAGTTGTAGGCTAGTTCACCAGGATGGTCAGTGAAGGGAGAAGAAAGCCAAAGCTGGTGGTGAACATTGAAGTCTCCAAGAATGGAGATCTCTGCAAAAGGGAAGAGGGTCAGAATGTGCTCCACTTTGGAAGTTAAGTAGTCAAAGAATTTCTTATAGTCAGAGGAGTTAGGAGAGAGGTATACAGCACAGATAAATTCAGTATGAGAATTACTCTGTAGTTGTAGCCAGATGGTGGAAAACTCGGAAGATTCAAGAGCGTGGGCACGAGAGCAGGTTAAGTCATTGCGCACATAAACGCAGCATCCACCTTTGGATCGAAAATGAGGATAGAGAAACTAGGAGGGAACAGAAAAGGGGCTACTGTCAGTTGCCTCAGACACCTGAGTTTCAGTGAGGAAAAGAAGATGAGGTTTAGAAGAGGAGAGGTGGTGTTCTACAGATTGAAAATTAGATCTTAGACCACGAGTGTTGCAGAAGTTAATGAAGAAAAAGTTGAGGGGTGTGTCAAGACACTTACAGCCGTCGACAGAAAGGCAGTCCGACCTGGGGACATTCTGGTCCCCTCCCCAGATGGGGACTCCGAGGCTGGTGTAGGAGTCGCCATGATGATTTTAAAATTTTTGAGTGAAGGGTGTGTGTGTTATTAGGTGCTTGTAGTTTTGTGTGGAGGAAGAGAGTTGTCTTCAGAGGGCAGGCTGTGACTGCCCCCTTGTGTTGTGAGACACAAAGGGAAACATTCAGTGAGGTCACAGCTGGGTTTAATGATAAGTTCACAGCACCCCCTGAACAGTGCTTTAGACCTCACTGGGAGTAATTATCATTTTGGCAGGTGGCTACTGCCTCCTCCTACTGGACAGGAGTTGGACAGGAGTTGTAGCTTCCCTAGCACCATCCTCTAGGATGGTGCTGGGGAAGCTACACATCTATTTATTAGAAAGATTATTGTTTGGTTTCATTCAGCTCATAAAAAGTTCTTCACTATTACATGGACAAGAAATTGATGCAAGGCTCTTAGGGCTACTATGGAATCCAGGAAAGGTGTTAAGACTAATTTGTGGTCCAGATGTGTTATAACTACTTTGTGGTCCAGAAGAGACTACTTTAGGGTCCAGGAGACATGTTATGACTACTTTGGAGCCCAAGAGACATGTTATGACTATTTTGGGGTCCAGGAGACATGTTATGACTACTTTGAAGTCCAAGAGACATGTTATGACTATTTTGGGGTCAAGGAGATATTTTATGACTTCAATTGAGTCCAGTACACATACTATGACTACTTTGGGGTCCAACTTAAGAGGAGGTAGTAGGCACCTGCCAAAACGATAATTACTCCCAGTGACATCTAAAGCACTGGATCAGTGGGGGTGCATGTGAACTTATCATTAAACCCAGCTGTGACCTCACTGAACGTTTCCCTTTGTGTCTCACAACACAAGGGAGCGGTCACAGCCTGCCCTCTAAAGACAACTCTCTTCCTCCACATAAAACTACAAGCACCTAATAACACACACACCCATCACTCAAAATTTCAAAATTATCATGGCAACTCCTACACCAGCCTCGGAGTCCCCATCTGGGGAGGGGACCACAAATGTTCTCAGGTCGGACTGCCATTCTGACAACAACCCTAAGTGTCTTGACACCCCCCTCAACTTTTTCTTCATTAACTTCTGCAATATTCGCAGTCTAAGATCTAATTTTTAATCTGTAGAACACCACCTCTTCTCTTCTAAACCTCATCTTCTTTTCCTCACTAAAACTCAGGTGTCTGAGGCAACTGACAGTAGCCCCTTTTCTGTTCCCTCTTACTTTCTCTATCCTCATTTTCGATCCAAAGCTGCATGTTGCATTTATGTGCGCAACGACTTAACCTGCTCTCATATCCATCCTCTTGAATCTTCCAAGTTTTCTACCATCTGGCTACAACTACAGTCACTCTCAAACTAAATTTATCTGTGCTGTATACCTCTCACCTAACTCCTCTGTCTATAAGAAATTCTTTGACTACTTAACTTCCAGAGTGGAGCATCTTCTGACTCTTCCCTTTTGCAGAGATCTCCAATCTTGGAGACTTCAATGTTCACCACCAGCTTTGGCTTTCCTCTCCCTTCACTGACCATCCTGGTGAAGTAGCCTTCAACTTCAACTCCACGACCTAGAGCAATTGGTGCAACACCCTACTTGTATTCCTGACCTTCTTGGAGATACGCCCAACATTCTTGACCTTTTCCTGACCTCTAATCCTGTCACCCTCTCTTCTCTGTATCTCATATCTGCATCTTGTCCTATCACTCCAATCCCTCCTCAGGATCACCCTAAGCGAAGGTGCCTCAGGCATTTTGCCTTTGCTAGTTGGGGGGATCTGAGGAGGTATTTTGCTGATTTTCCTTGGAATGATTACTGCTTCCGTGTCAGAGACCCGTCTTCATGCACTTTATATTTCTGCCCAGAATCATGCCAAGTCTGTTCTCCAACTAGCCAAAAACTCCTTCATTAACAGAAAGTGTCAAAATCTTTCAAGATCTAACTCCCCTCATGATTTCTGGCATCTAGCCAAAAATATCTCCAATAACTTTGCTTCCTCTTCTTTCCCTCCTTTATTTCAACCAGATGGCACTACTGCTATCACATCTATTTCTAAAGCTGAACTCTTCGCTCAAACCTTTGCTAAAAACTCTACCTTGGACAATTCTGGGCTTGTTCCTCCCTCTCCTCCACCCTCTGACTACTTCATGCTACCAATTAAAATTCTTCGCAGTGATGTTTTCCATGCCCTTGCTGGCCTAAACCCTCGGAAGGCTTATGAACCTGATGGGGTCCCTCCTATTGTTCTCCAAAACTGTGCCTCCATCCTTGCACCTTGCCTAGTCAAATTCTTTCAGCTCTGTCTGTCAACATCTACCTTTCCTTATTGCTGGAAGTTTGCCTACAGTCAGCCTGTTTCTAAAAAGGGTGACCATTCTAATCCCTCAAACTACCATCCTATTGCTTTAATTTCCTGCCTATCTAAAGTTTTTGAATCTATCCTCAACAGGAAGATTCTTAAACATCCACCACTTCACAACCTTCTATCTGATTGCCAGTATGGGTTCTGTCAAGGTCGCTCTACTAGTGATCTTCTGGCTTTCCTCACTGAGACTTGGTCATCCTCTTTTAGAGATTTTGGTAAAACTTTTGCTGTTGCCTTGGATATATCAAAAGCTTTTGATAGAGTCTGGCACAAAGCTTTAATTTTCACACTACCCTCGTACGGCTTCTATCCTCTCTGTAACTTCATCTCAAGTTTCCTTTCTGACCATTCTATTGCTGCTGTGGTAGACGGTCACTGTTCTTCTCCTAAATCTATTAACAGTGGTGTTCCTAAGGCTTCTGTCCTATCACTCACTCTCTTCTTATTATTCATCAACGACCTAAACCAAACTTTTTGTCCTATCCACTCCTACACTGATGATACCACCCTGCACTTTTCCATGTCTTTTCATAGACGTCCAACCCTTCAGGAAGTAAACATTTCACACAGGGAAGCCACAGAATGCCTGACTTCTCATATTTCTAAAATTTCTGACTGGGGCAGAGCAAACTTGCTATTATTCAATGCCTCAAAAATTCAATTCCTCCATCTATCAGCTCAACACAACCTTCCAGACAACTATCCCTTCTTCAATGACAGTCAACTGTCCCCCTCTTCTACACTGAACATCCTTGGTCTGTCCTTTACTTATAATCTGAACTGGAAACTTCACATCTCATCTCTAACTAAAACTTCTATGAAGTTGGGCATTCTGAGACGTCTCTGCCAGCTTTTCTCACCCCCCAGCTGCTAACTCTGTACAAAGGCCTTATCCGTCCATGTATGGAGTATGCTTCACGTCTTGGGGGGTTCCACTCATACTGCTCTTTTAGACAGGATAGAATCAAAAGCTTTTTGTCTCATCAACTCCTCTCCTCTAACTGACTGTCTTCAGTCTCTCTCTCATCGCTGCAATGTTGCATCTCTAGCTGTCTTCTACCGCTATTTTCATGCTAACTGCTCTTCTGATCTTGCTAACTGCATGCCTCCCCTCCTCCCGCAGTCTCACTGCACAAGAATTTCTTCTTTTTCTCACCCCTATTCTGTCCACTTCTCTAATGCGAGAGTTAACTAGTATTCTCAATCATTCATCCCTTTCTCTGGTAAACTCTGGAACTCCCTGCCTGTTTCTGTATTTCCACCTCCCTATGACTTGAATTCCTTCAAGAGGGAGGTTTCAAGACACTTGTCCTTTAATTTCTGACTACCAGTTTGGACCCTTTTCTGGCACTGGCATCTCAGTGGGCTTTTTTTTTATTGGATTTTTGTTGCCCTTGGCCAGTGTCCCTCCTACATAAAAAAAAAAAAAAAAAACATGTTATGACTATTTTGGGGTCCAGGAAACATGTTATGACAACTTTGGGGTCCAGGAGAGGTGTTATGACTACTTTGGGGTCCAGGAGAGGTGTTATGACTACTTTGGGATCCAGGAGACGTATCAACTCTATCAACTCTAACTTCAGCCTTTGGACACAGCTCTGGGATTCCTCAGGAGACTGTGCTGCTGCCACATCACTCCACCGTCCTACTCAGAGAGCCCTGTTGTCCCTGCCTGTGTCAAAGACAGCTGTGGTCAAGGTCCCTTGGATGGCAACGTCGTATGAGCCATGTCACTAAGTGAAATGGAAAGTTTACAGAATCATTGTTTTTCCCCTAAATCCCATGACATTCATAACACCATGCAGTTGTATTATATACAGTAAAATCCCTCTTATCCGGCATCAACGGGACCGCCAACATGCTGGATACTTGAATATTGCCGGATACTTGGAATAGAAGTGAAATTATGTCCACAATCACCACCCTACACTCACGCATCTTACCATAACAAAGATCAGCTGATCTTAATCAGCAGCTGATCTGATCAGCTGCTTAAGTGTAAGCACAACACGCTTCCTCTTTTCTACAACTTTAGGCATGATGAAGGCATCAGGCGATAAACAGTGCACACGCGGGACTGAGTCACTGAGCAAACACAGCGCAGTGGGCCGCGGGTGGCGCGAAGCAGTGCGCTCTGGTGACGAGGGGGCAAAGTATGCCTCGTGCGGGAATTTTAATAGATTTTATGAGTACACATTGATTTTTTATTGATTTTAAGACTCAGGGAAAAATGTGCCGGATACTCAAATGCCGGATGAGAGGGATTTTACTGTATATATATTCCATAAACAGACGACCTACAGACTAACAGTGAAACAGATTGCCACATGCAGATCATTGGTAGGTCTGTAAACAGTGGAGGTTTCCCAAGGACACGCCAAAGGGGTCAAGTCAGAGTCAATAAACTATACAGCAAAACCTCCTTAAACCAAAGCCAAATATCAAATAACCCAAACACACTTATCAACCTCCTCAGCCAGTCTGCCCAGTTCCACTTCATCCCCAATCACTCCAGAGCCACCAGCCAACATCTTTGACTCTGAGTGACAAGCAAAAGTACACTAGTAGTACAGCACATAATGTTATGTTAGCTCTTATGTGACCAGTGTGTTGTGTACATTTAAGTGAGCTCTTAAGTGAACACTAAGTGTGTAGTTGCATAATATTAAGTGAACTCTTAAGTGACCAGTTAGTGCATTGTATAGTGTGTAATAAAATATGCTGTAAATATCTAATCTTGGGGCACTTTTTTTTTTTTAAGATCAACAGTAACAACCTGCAAAGCCATTAACTTAACCTTAATAGGAACAACCTGTGAGGCCATTAACTTAAGCTTGCCAAACCGAACCCCTGGAAAACAAAAACAAAAAAATAAAAGGAAACAATTTCCCACTAAAAATCAGACGAATGGAATAAACTCCCGGAGAGTATAGTTAAATGCGTCAACAATTGCCACTTTCAAAGCCCGATACGACAAACATATTAACTCCTATAGTACTGGCTGACTAATCTTTGGAGGTGGGGGCAACAAAAGAAGCAGTTTCTTATTTCTCCACTATCTCTTCATAGGTAAGCAAAATAGCCGCAGCACCTCACCCACACCAGCAGGTGTATGGAACAAATGAAAGGAAGCATTACTACAAGGCAATACGGCATCTCAATACCACTTCCCTCTCACAATAACAACAACACTGCTTATGTATTACCAGAAGAGAAAAATACACGTGCTTTTTGAGTCGGTACATGTGTTGGCGAGTGTCATGCCAGGCCTGCCCCTCACACACACATATACACACACACACGGACGCACAGACACACTCAACTTGCGACCTCACCTCGGCCTCGATGTCAGCAATTTTTTGTAATATACTCATGGTTGCAGGTTATCCGGTGCCTGTTGAAGAAAGTAATGTGCGGAGCCTCACAGCCCCGCACGCCACCTGAGCCACGGTGCTGCTGATGCTGACACTGATGGCTGTCTTTCCATCGGTCTTATGAAGGTGGTTTTCCTATTTCACATTCGGTTCTTTTGTCTTTTTCTACCTTTTTCCTCATTAATTTTATGTTTATTTCCCTTTTTTTATTTTTTTCGTCACTAAATAGAATAGTTTGTTGCCCCTTGTCCATCATGAGTTATTTTACTATTTCAAGTTCGATTCCCTGGTCTTTTTCTGTCTTCATTAGTTTATATCTCAATTACCAAATATAATTGTTTTTTTTTCATCTTAAGTTATTATTTTATATATCTTCAATTTGGCCCTCACAATGTTTTTTTTTTTTTTCTGCCTTTTGAACAACAGCTCATGCTCTTTTTTTTCAGCATTCTGATTATGAAATGAAAAAAATCCTATGTCATCCCGCTGTTGAACGTGTTCTAGGAAGAGCCGTTCACACATATATCATAAACAAAGTTATCTGATTGGGATAATTAGGCCACCGATTTTACATTAGATAATGAACTAAATATGGTGCATGGAAACCCGTATAGCTAAAGGGAAAGAAATGTTTAGGCTGTCCAAAAAACATCACGCAAATCCAAAGTGCGTGTATACTTCCTTGGTTTTCACATTGCACTCCCCTTTATACTACAGGAACGCGAATAAAAAAGAAAAAAAAAGGCTCGATGTAAACTAAACAGGGGCTCTCTCTCTCTCTCTCTCTCTCTCTCTCTCTCTCTCTCTTATGAAAGAGCTCTGGCCAAAGGCTACAAAAGGTAAAGAAAAAAAATGTCCACTGGGGTGTCAGTCCGTAAAGAATAGAGCCTCTTGAAAGAGTTAAGAAAACAGATTGGAAGACAGAGCCCTTTACTCGTTACTGTCAGTATTCGCTATAGCGGTACTATTACTACCATCCCTATCGATATCACTAATAATATGGTTCACTGCTACTACTACTACTACTATAATCAGTATAACAACTTTTGTTATTATTACTGCTGTTGTCCATACTTTTGATACTAATGTTATTTTGGTATGCTGGAAATACAAAAATCTAATACGCTTAGTGTGGTCAGAAATAATCTACTCTCTATCTTCCACGGAAGTTCCAGCTTCTGCTCATTGTACTTTACCATTATCTTTACTGTTTCTTAAAGAATAGAAACTTATTTAATTATGATATCCCAACAAGGTTATATAGTATGGTTACACAGCAGGTAAGTCTCTCGCCGAAAAACCGCAGTAAGTCTGAGCTCACAACCTTTTGTCCGTGAGTGGAGCAGAGCTACATATTTTTCCTCACACTGTCACAGTATGTTTGATAATAAGAGAATTAATGGTACCCTTTTGCAATTTTCTTTATTATAATGCATACATCATACAAATAATGGCTGAAACTGGACAGCTCAGACTAGCAACCAAGAATAATTAATGGTGAGGAGGCCAAAGGGAGGGTTACCTACAGACTTGCATCAGTAGGATCACAAACCGGCTCCCCTCAGCCATATCCTCAAGGCCACACATATCCCTCTCCCCATTCTACACCTGCAGGCTTACATCAATAGTCTGTCACTGTCTGGCATTCGTGTATTATTTATTTACTCAGAATCTCACAGAATTAAGACTGATGAACAAGGCAAGTTAGTTAGTAGCAAAGATAATTACAAATAAAACCCTTCACTCCAGCATAAAGTGATGCAAGCTGGCTCACCATTGTCACTTTAAGGGCATATTTTGTTCTCATTTCTTTCAATATCATGCTGACTTCTTTCTCTTGATTTTATGTGAAAAAAATTTATAAATTTTCCTTTGATCTGCTTCTTATGTACATTATGAAGTGTGACAAAAAAGGTAATCACATCATCTTAAGCTGAAAATTTATCACAATGATAAATACTTGTAGATTCTTGGCTGTCAATGATGGTACAGCATAGGACTCACCATGTAACAAACACCAGAGTGCACCTGTAATGAGTCTTGGATATTCATGTAGGGTTCATGAGTACATAAGTTGATAAGTGATCTTTCAGTAAGGCAAGAAAACCAGGAATAGCAGCTGGAGTATTCCTTCACCCTGAGATGATTCTGCTATGGAGCCAGACAAAGATAGGACACCCATCATACATATGAAAATATATATCACAGACAAGGGAAATATATCATCGCTATGTATGAAAATATTATTGGTCAGCTATAACAAAACCAAACCTCTACATGACTATTATGGCGGTTAGAAACAGGACATCTGGTGACATGTAAAGTTATTATACTACTTGGAGGTGTGTATTTCACCATCTTCCAATTTTTTTTTAATAATTTGCATTGAACTTTAAATAAATTAGCAAGTGGCAGATGGACGTTAAAAACTTCCCTTTGATTAAATAAATGCTGACCATTATCCTCTAATCACATAAATTCAATAACCTACTGGTATGTCACAGATCATTAGCAATATATCTTAATTAGCTTGAATTGTAAAAGAGCAGTATAGTCAACTGAAGGTGAAGAAAATGGCAGGAAGACACCTATGTACAATCATGCATTATAAAAAAAAAAAAAAAAAAAAAAAAAAAAAGTCTTAAAAAGTAGGCAGATATTCTAAACAAGATCCATCAATAATGAGATTTTGTCACCCTCAAGCATGATGACAGTGTTCATCCATTCAACAATTCCTTTCAAACTAAATAGATGTCAAGAGATCACACATTTTTAACAGAGCAGACTAGAATTTATGGGACTGGAGAAAAAAAAAACCGTATGCATTATGAACTTAACAGACATTATACTGAACATTTTTAACATATAATTGCAAGTAATTTGTGTTTTAATGGAGTTGAACAACAATATATATATGTAGTCTAGATTCTGAGGGATAACACTGCAATGTGTGTCCAAAGCCATAAAGAAAGTGTAACCAGAGCACAACCTGGCACAAACCTCAGTAGCTGTCCCAGGTTACACTCCCTTTAATCACAGTGAGTTTTCAAGTTATCAATATCATACTTGGATCTCTTTATGAATCACATTCTCCAAGATTTATACCATCAAAAATACAGATCTGTACATATAAATACCTCACAGTTGAAAAAAAATAGCCCCCTGCATAAGGAGTTGTCCTGAAGCAGCCTAAAGATGGACTTGGGACATACTAAGCTTCATTTCACACTGAAAACACAGACATTTTCTCCTGTGGGAAGACATAAGGCAGACCAAGTTGTAGCTGATTCCAAAGAGTATGAGGACTATAACACTGTCAAGAAAACCAGTGTATAATTTTCAATCTACAAATATACAAAGTACAAGACCTTTGATGCTCTTATGAAATAGTTCTTTCTCACTGAACACATTTTGGACTTAGAAAAACATGCTGATTTCCATCTTGATATGTCCCAAAAACAGCATAGACACCTGCCCCAATACTGACAGGATTACTTTGTACTGTTATATCATGTAAGAAAACTATGCAGTTCTCCTCAACAGCATTGATACTAAAGTGAACTTGCAATGTCTAGAAGATTAAGAGTATTATACATGAAGAAAGAAAAAAATTAAGGTGATGGGTCTCACGCCAGTAAACCTGACCAGGGACAAGCACACTTACTGGTGATGGTGCTGATCTGAACAGACCTGTCTCTGGAAAAAACACTTACTTCAGAACTACAAGCAATTAAGCTTTACCATAAAGCAAACACAAAAGTGGGAGTATATTTTTCATAGGACTTGAGGTGTGTTATTTACAAAGGCATAGTTTGGCAGTAACAATCCAGCAGAGCTGTGATTCTTAGAGATTGTTCTCTATCTTGAGTTAAGTACTGAATAGCAATAACAAGAAAATCTCAGGAATAGCAGTAAGTAAAATCAGATGCAAGAAATGAAGTGATGCAGCTCCTCCACCCTGGTCCCAAAGGCTCCCAAAAGCTGGCCATCACTCAGCAGGCTTGGACTGCCACTTGCCCTTGATAGGGTTATCTGGAGTGAACACATCATAGGTTCCCTTCTCTCTGAATGCCTGTTTGTAGTGAGTCATACAGTACAGCTCCCCACCACCCACTGAGAATCTCCCAACACTGGAAAAAAATAAGTAAAAGATTATCACATGCTGCCTGATCCTCATAAAGTCATTGTTTACATGTTGGTGGAAAATCTAATCATAATTTATATGTATGCTGAGCAATTATGTGTATATTTTCTACTGAGCATGTACCAATTTCTAAAACAATGAAATATGGCTGTCTACAATATCTAGATAACATTATTTCAATACTACATCACAAAAGAGTAAAGTACTAAATCTTCAAAGCTAGCAGAAAACAAAGACCAACCAACTAAGTAACTTGCATGGTGGCCAGCAGCCAATGAGCTAGTTTACCTGCAACTTTCCCATGAGTACTGAAGGATGAAAATGAAAGTTACATGGCGAATGGAAGCTGAATGAAATACAGAAAAAAAAAAATAATAATAATTAATTAATTAATTAATTAAAAAAATAAATAAAAAATAGATGTCATAATGGTTACAGATTATCACTCATTTTGAGGCTGAATCCAGTCAGTAACTAAGCATAATGGAAACATAATCCAGTGTGATCAACAAAGAGAGACTGCTCACCTGAGAGGAGAGTTGCACTTGCAGCATCTGAAACAAGTCTTGTGCATCAGCCGGCCTGCCACCTCCAGCCTCTCCATGGCATACACTGTCTTTTGGCACTGGTTGCATTTCTCAGCAGTGCCACCCTGCAGTGCAAATGAGTGTACAATTACACAATTTGTACAATGAATGTACAAATGGCTACCCATTAATGATCTAATTATGTTTACTAATGCATGCCTACATTGATGTTACCTCATTATCAAAATCTTCACCATCCTTCTTTTTTGTATTTGTAATAGGGAATTTTTTACATCTAAATCTAAACCATAACATTTTATGGCATACTGGACATAAAGGCAATTTTTCTACAACTCGGATCACGTTACTTCAATAGTAACTGATACATTCCATCTTATCTTCCAAAACAAGGATACATCTAATAACTTGTTTCTTATCCAGAACCTAACATTTCACTGCATGATTAGACATCAACACCACATCACTTCTTACAGTCGAACTTATTCTAACTCACTTCTATCCAATGCAAGTCATTGTATTTACCTAGTTGTATTGTACAGGGTACAAACCAAAGCTCATTTTGTTCGGTCTCCATAACCATATTTATCCAGTTTCTCTTTAACATGTGTACACTTTTTGCCATAACCACCTCTTCCTTCAAATCATTCCAGATTTCAATATTTCTATACAGGAAGCTGTATTTCTTGATGTCACTCGAACATCCACTCTTCTTTATTTTCTTCCCATGCCCCCTCATCCATCTCTCTCCCTTCTCCACCTGTGGTACCAAGTCATTTTTGTCTATTCTTTCTATATTGTTTACTAATTTGTACATTGTTATCAGGTCTCCTCTTTCTCTCCTCTCTTGTAGTGTTGGTAATCTAATCTCTTCAAGTCTTTCTTCATAGCTTAAGTCTTTCAATTCTGGTACCATCTTTGTCGCTATCCTCTGTATTCTTTCCAGTTTCCATATATCTTTTTTTCTGTGGAGCCTAAACTACTGCTGTATTCCAATTTAGGACATAAGCTTGTTATGATTTTCTTCATCGTTTCTTTATCTAAATAGTTAAACGCCACCCTAATGTTTGTTAACAAGCTGTATGTAGAGCCAAATATTGTTTATGTGCCATTCAGCTGTGTCCTGAATCATTACTCCCAAATCTTTTTTTTTTTTTCAATACTTTTCATCATTATTTCTCTTCCCATTTTGTATTTCCAAGGTTTACTTTTTCACATTTCCAACACATGGTATTTTCTGGCATTAAATTCTAGTTTCCATCTTTGGCTCCATACATGTATTGTGTGTGTGTGTGTGTGTGTGTGTGTGTGTGTGTGTGTGTGTGTGTGTGTGTGTGTGTGTGTGTGTGTGTGTGTGTGTGTGTGTGTGTGTGTGCAAGTAAATATTCTTCTCCTAAATGTCACCTTCCTAACCTGCTCACCGTGAGAGAAAGTAATTATCATGTAAACATGATTATGATAATGCATAGGGAAAATAGTGGTAAAACTAACCTATTATTTTCAAATCTTTCTATCAATAGTTAGTAAAGATCAAGAAAATTAATGATAATAAAATAAATAAATGAATAAAAAAAAATCATGATATTTTTTTAATGCTATATCGAAAATAAGAAATATGTCATTCAGAAAGCCTGTTGTTAAAATAAGCAGTAGCCCCAGCATCTCAATATTATCATTGTCCTAAACCTGTTTCCCATACTCAGTGAGGTGGGCAAGTGACAGATAACCTCAGGCAGTGGATAACACCTTCAAGGCAAACAGCCAGGAGAAAGTAGGATGAATGTGACCACAATAAGCCACTCAGTGATAAAGGTTTATGCCAAGGCTAGTAAGCAAATATTACTGTCTGTTTACATAACAGAAATATAAAATAACTGCTACACAGCTTAAATCTAATTATTGTCTTGAAAGCCATTACCTTAAAACAGTTAGTACCTCCATCCACAATTCCAATCAGTATAACCAAATGGAATGGCTGGGAGCCTTTCTCTGTAACAACTCATAATAATATCTCCTATCTGAACATGAGATTTATGAGGAGTGTTAACAATTGTAAATCCTCTAGTCAGTGAAATATTAAAGAAAACAAAATAGTACAGCTTCCTGAAATTGTCTTGTCATCTGGAAATGATGGATGAGAACAAAATGTGGGATAAAATATGCAAGAGTAAGCAAACTATCAGTGAACCAAAAAGACAACCACCTGTGAAATGGAAAGATGTGTTGTGATGGAGTATCTTAAAGAGTGCAGGTGGGAGACTGAGACAAGAAGATTATGCAGGGGCTATGGATGGGAATGGAGACCCTTCAGTAGGCATTTCCTTGAAGTAATCCAAAGAAAAATTGTAAAAATAGATAAATAGAAAGATAGATGGATAAATGGAGAGACTGACAGATAAATAGACAGTTAGATAGATAGATAGATAGATACAAATATGAAAAATCAGAAAAGGGGAAGGGAATTTGGATGAGTAAATCATGAAAATCCTGTAGGTACTTACAAAACGGCTCTTGGCAGTGTCAGCCATGCCTGGATGGCAGTGTATGTGTTCAATTGGAGGACTGCTCTGCTCTTTCCCAAATGAGTCCCACTTGGACCTCAGCTCACTGATGGTGTGGTGACTATCGTCGTCGTGGTTATTGGTAAATTCTTCTTTCTGGAAGTCAACGCTTTCACCAGCTTCTTGCTCCTTATTCTTGTTGTTTTCTTCTTCTTCTTTTGTTAGTTCTTCACCTTCAAAATGATTGTTCTCTTCTTTTGTGCTTGTACCATTAATATGGTTCTCCTTGTTATTGGCCTCTTGCTCTTCTTCCAGATGTTCACCAACACCATTCACTGGTTCATCAAGAGATTCTTCCTTTCCTGACTCTTTTACTTCTTCACTATCAGGAATGCTTACTTGCTCTCCCTTCTCTTCTTCAGCTACACATTCAGTTTCATGTACTTCAACTGACTCTTCAGCAACTTGCTCCTTGATTACAGGCTTGTCATCCACAGGGACTTCACAGCTTTCAGATAGTTCTTCTCCAGTTCCCTCGTCTTCAGACTCTACCTTTGGATCATCAGCCTCTTCCTTGGGCTGCTCCTCACACTGGTTTTGTGCCTCCCCAGCTTCAGTCTCCTTCTCCTGGTGTTGTGCCTTATCGTGCTCCTCAGTACCGTTTAAGTCACCTGCAAGTTGAAGGATGTTATTATTCTAAGAATGAAAAATTATTATAAAGAACAACACAAGTACAGCATATTAATTTTGTCATCTGAAGTAACTCCAATATATCACTTTCTAGGAATCTAATAATAAGGAGACTCTCTCTCTCTCTCTCTCTCTCTCTCTAACTCATCCATCAAAAGTACACATCACTGTATAGTTGTTCACATCATCTTGC
>NC_087154.1:21287026-21307026 GCF_035594125.1 Scylla paramamosain
GTGTGTGTGTGTGTGTGTGTGTGTGTGTGTGTGTGTGTGTGTGTGTGTGTGTGTGTGTGTGTTGGAAAATTTCACTTGCACTGTTTTCACTAACCTCACCTCATTCTGCTCCACCCAACCCTGCCTCGTCCAGTCCCGCCCCGCCACGCGATTGCCCCACCCCGTGCTGCCCCTTGATCGGCAACCTGGCATATGAGTAACGAGGGAGAAGAAAAAAAAAAAAAAAAAAAGCACTGAGAACTCGAGGACTAACGGAGAGGAAACACCCACAGGCACAAAACCACAGTAGCCTCAAAACAGACAATAGACAGAGGAAAAAAAGGTCACTAGCTCCAAGGAAACGATGCAAATTAATGAGAAAATAAACATTTGTTCTAAAATGTCGTTGTTTACGAAAGAGGGCACCACCTAATAATGGTCACCACCTCTTTGGAAAACGATATAAAAATTGTGAAAAAGTCAAAGGCATCCCGTACGAGTCATTACGTCGTCGCCTACTGAGGAAACTATGTACACACAGTTGTTTATCTCAACACACACACACACACACACTGGTGCCTCTCATACAGAGGAAGCGGACTACGGTCTTTCCCTTTGGAGAGACAGTGTCACGTTCGAGACCACGTCAGAGGCGAAGAGGAAGAAACAACACAACACACGACGTTATACACGAGAGGGTGATACACAAGAGGATAAGGATTGCAACATGGTAGTAAATAACATGAAAGAAAAAGACTAAAGAGAATGGGATAATAAAAACACCTAAGAACAGTTAAACAGGACTGAAAGAAGACAAGACGGGACACTAAATAACAACGTAGAGGAATATTTATATATATATATATATATATATATATATATATATATATATATATATATATATATATATATATATATATATATATATATATATATATATATATATATATATATATATATATATATATATATATATATATATATATATATATATATATATATATATATATATATATATATATATTCAAGGAAAGAGGTTTGAATAGTGACACTGATACCTACCAATGAAGAGACAAGACAATGATAATATTGATAGCAAGAGAGAACACCTCCAATGACATACAGATAATAGATCAAGATATATTTCTGAAACTAAAAACATATAGCATAATAGAATGAGAATCAAGGAAGACTATAAGTGAAAAGGAACGCTCAAAACATAAACCTAACAATGAAGAACGTAACATAAAACATCGATAATTTATTGTGAAACATTTCTTCAGACTATTTTAGAAGCCGAGCAAAAACTCAACGACCTGACAATAATCTGATAACACACACACACACACACACACACACACACACACACACACACACACACTAAAGAGAAAGAGACCAACGGACAAAAGCAAGCAAACACGACTAAGCAGAATAGAACCCGGAAATAATACATGATACCCCACAAAAAATAATAATTAAATATACAGGCAACAAAAGAAAGGAAGAGATTACAAACATCTACAGCAAAATGTCTTGACCAACAAGGGACGTTAGGAAAAGAAGGAATCTAGGAGTAAGGGAGGGTAGGATAAGGCACCGGAGCTTACGTCTATAGAACAGCAAGTACACTGTATAACCTCCGTAAAAATGGAACCAGAACACAGTAGCTCCCAGTCTTGCCAAGTTGGGAAACCTTCCACATACTCTTGGCACCAGCAACACGTCGCCCTCAAACACACACACACACACACACACACACACACAGAAGCCACGCCAACAAGAGTGGTTTGGTTCTCAAATACGCAGCCCTGTTAAGTATGGTTCATCCTCTCCAAGAAGTGGAAAAAAACAGACTGGGGAAAAAAAATTCTGCCCCCCTACAAAGCAGCTATTTTTAAAGGCCACTTTTCATAATATTTCTATGGAGTGGTAGGAAATGTTGAGCTTATCTTCATGTAACTCTATCTTGTCTTGTGTGTGTGTGTGTGTGTGTGTGTCAGGACGTCTAGCTGTCAGTCTACATCTTTTAGGTATAAACAGTACATAGTCTAATAATCTCTCTCTCTCTCTCTCTCTCTCTCTCTCTCTCTCTCTCTCTCTCTCTCTCTCTCTCTCTCTCTCTCTCTCATAATTTTCTTTCTTAATCGTGGATAAACATATAATTAACGTGAGCAATAACTTTAAGTCATGAGAGAGAGAGAGAGAGAGAGAGAGAGAGAGAGAGAGAGAGAGAGAGAGAGAGAGAGAGAGAGAGAGAGAGAGAGAGAGAGAATGTCTGTCCCATCTTCACACACACACACACACACTACTACTACTACTACTACTATCTTACATTTTATCACTACTCCTGTTCCTACTTCTTATACTGTTTCTTTCACTCCGTCAGTCACCGCCTCGTGCATCTCTTCACTATAGCAGGTTGCAATGCAGCCTTACACTTCCCGCCACAGAAGAGGTTATGCAATGCTTAAGGTAACACAATCCTCCACTGAGCCATTCCTATATCAGGGAAGCCAACCTTAGTATATTAATGAAAAATATGAGCTCCATTTATACTACTACCGCTCAACGTACTCCGAAAATAATATCATTATTATTATTATTATTATTTTTATGGCAAAGTTTTCCGATTTACTTTTCTTTGTAGCATTTTTTTCCTTTTTCCCAGTTAATATTATCCGTTACCTCGTTTTCTTTTTTTATTACTATTCATGCCTATTTATATATTTATTGCATTAGGACAAAACTCGTTCAGATTTTTATGGGTTTACGTTGTAGGTCTCATTTTACTTATCTAATATATACCATATTATTAATAACGGCATAGATAACGCTGTCACTTTTTTTTTCTAATTCCTCTGATATCACCTTTATCTCGATCCCACCAAAACCTAATAATAATACTGTCCCTGTAAATACATACTAGACTCTCTCTCTCTCTCTCTCTCTCTCTCTCTCTCTCTCTCTCTCTCTCTCTCTCTCTAATGACAGTGAATTGGGAGGGAAGACCGAGAGCGAGAGTGCGTCTGGAGGGAAGAAGGGATAGCAAGACAACAGGTTACTGCCATTTCACGAGGGAGGTATTTTTGGCAAGGTCGCTGGCGAGGCGGTTAGGTGGGTGGGGACGACAGGTGGTGGTTGGTGGCTGGTGGCGATGGTGGTGGCTGTGGTGAGGGCGGTGACGGTCAAGACTATGAGGTGTAGATGTAGGATGAGATGAGCAACTGCCAGCCAGCCAGCCAGTACTGTGTGACGTGGACGAGTTGATCTGTACATACTAACACACAGACATACACACATACACAGACGCTCGCTCTTACACTCCCTCCCCCTCTGTGTCTGACGAGGTTCTTGTTATTCCCGAGGGCGAGTAACAAGGACGAATGAGCAAAATAAGCGTGTGTGCACTCACTGACCACGAAGCATCCATCCCATGAAAACCTCCAGTGTTATGATAGAAGGGTTCTCATTGATGCAAACCCTTTCGGTTATTCTTGCATATTATGATGATGGTATGGACATATAAAATAAAGTACTTATGAATCTCTGAAGCGAGTACGAAAACAGACAAACATACAACGGAAATGAAATTTTAATTATCAATGTATGTAGTGTAACTGTAATATCTATTCTGAGAAAGGGTCTCTCTCTCTCTCTCTCTCTCTCTCTCTCTCTCTCTCTCTCTCTCTCTCTCTCTCATTCAAGGCCTCCCTAATAACACTACTGTTCTCTACAAGTTCTCTCTCCACATAATCTGTGATCTCAAAGTTTTCTTTTATGTGTTAACTCGTTCTTTTGGAGTTAACTTTCCTCACATCTTGCCTCTCCTCTTAAAGTGCTCCTCTGCTCCATGCCTCTTCCACTTTAAAACGTTCTCTCTCTTCCTTACCGCCTTCGCCTCATGTTCCATTCCGTTATAGAGTACCTGCCACTATCTCCCTCTCGTCTATGATTCTTCGTTCCTTTTTTTAAATTGTTCTCTATATCATTTATCGAGCCATCTCTCTCTCTCTCTCTCTCTCTCTCTCTCTCTCTCTCTCTCTCTCTCTCTCTCTCTCTCTCTCGTCCCCCTGTACTTCTCTACCCAACACCTGCCTATCAGCCTGCCTCCCTCCTCCCTCCCTCACTCACTCCGCTCTCCTCCCTCCCTCCATCCCTCTCCTTGTCCTTCTGCTTCCCTTATTGCCCTCTGCTCTTTCGAAGGCGTCTTGCTTGCCTCATGTTTCTCACATCACAATAAGAAAAAAAAATGTTTGAGGCGGTTACCATACAAAAAACCAAAGGTAACTGTTCACAACAATTATTTCTAAGCTACCAATGTCTATTGTTATTACTATTGCTGCTACTGTTCTTGCACCTGTGACACCAAACCTGTTTACTTTACTTGCTGCAAGCTACACTTACCAAAATCCCGAATGATAACGGGTTGGTGTAAATATTCCCGTCACCAGAGCGCGTGGTTATGTTATGCAACTTGGAAGCAATCACAAGGCTTGGTGTTGAACATGCATGTAATTGAGTTCCAAGGAAAGCGGAAACATTCCCTTATCTCTCAGGACAGCACCTCACATTTACAACAGCTCGATGTTATCACAAACAGCAGTAGCAAAGCCCCCTCTGCACCAAGCCTATCACCACATCGTGACCAAAATCAATACTGCCACAGAAAAGCTTGATGACACACGACACATCAAACTAGTTATTAAGGCAATTCTTGCTTTACTCAACACGTTAATAAATTATCACAAGTATATATTAAAGACATTGAGATATCACACTAACCATTAGCTCTACTTCCAGCTTTTAAAAATTCCTCAAAAAACAAAGAATAACGAATAAAACACTCTACCCAATCCTTTCTCAGACATTGATCCGAGAGTTTAAATCCTTACCTTGTCTGTGTCAGTGACAGGTGACAGAGGAGGTATCTTGGACACAGATAACGCGTGTCTGTGTATGTGTACAGGAGTATGAGGGAGGACAGGCACCGTGTTGTCGTCCCAACGTCCCAACCCTCAGTGATAACGTTCGCTGCTGGATGAGAAGAGTGATACTGCTCCTTCGAGTTCCCCGCTCTCGTCTGACGCCGCCCGAACTCCTACCTCAGCTTCCACAATCCCTCTTAGCTAACAGGAGATTAATAAACGCCTAAAAAATCATCCTAAAACTACAGAAAAAGCATGGTCAGACTATGAGAATACTACGGGGCAGGTGAAATGATGAACAATATGCAATAGCGAGCGAGCAACTGCATCGGTCGGGGTTGTCATGTAACCAATAGGCGACTAGAGCGGCTCACGTCCCTCCCTCATCCCCCAGTTTCCTCCGGCTCCCTTCTTCTCCCTCAAGGTCCCCACCCTGTCTGTCCCTGCCTCTTTCCCCTGTCCGGATTCTGGCCAACCTTTTTTGAAATATTATTAATGTGAGAATGTTTCCATGCCGTGGTCTTGCATCTACACATCAAAAGTGAGTCATAGGATTCACTGGTGAGCTTCCAAGGACGCGAAATTATAGGTATATCCATGTAGCAAAGAACAAGGGATCGAATGAAAGCTCCCGGCGTGGACCTTTGTAAAAGCCAGACTCAGTACGTCACATATTTTCGGAAATGCTCTCGATTCTTGCATGCGGGAGAATGTTTTCCCTGGTAACCCCTTCCCTTCAACACTCGCCATTTGGTGTGTGTGTGTGTGTGTGTGTGTGTGTGCTTTTAATATCTAAAATGAGTACTAGCATGCATTATAAATCCCTTTAAATTCGTTTGCTACCCAGCCCGAGTGTTTCATGAGTCAGTTGTGAATGGTGATACTGTGTTTACTACAACCTTGCTATCTCTCACTCTCATAAAAATAGAAATGTAAACAAGTGAATAAATAAACATAAACTGATAAATATTTATAAAATCTCCATAGACGCAGGTTTACTAAGTATATATATATATATATATATATATATATATATATATATATATATATATATATATATATATATATATATATATATATATATATATATATATCCCAGTAATGTATCCCAGTAAAGGCTACAACACTCGTAGATTTTTTTTCCAATGTAGAGATGACGTCATACACAAAGACGCGGAAGACTGCCTGACATCACGTCTTAATAATGTGCCACCGCTGTGCAGTACGTAACTTACACTTCTATGTAAAAAAGTTTACCCCGAATGTCCACAGGATGCATGAATGACAGAGCTGTGCCATTTAAGTGGCATGTGATACGGTTCAGTGAGCGGAAAAAAAATAAATAAAAATAGATAAATAAATAAATAGAATAAAAGGAAAAGAATGGTTTGTGCGTGCAATGTGTCACTTTCCCAGTCTTTAACAGCACACACACACACACACACACACACACACACACATGTACAGCCTCGAGTGTGTATGTATAGCGTGATTCTGATGACGGTTCTAAGATTATCATGTTGTATGACTCACCCCTCGCACCAGGTTTGTCAGCGGAGGCAATGTTCATACTCTCTCATCTAGCAGGACGGAACACACACACACACACACACACACACAGACAGATTACCTTGTACATTATCACACTACACGCCCCTGCAGATGCCACAACAAAACGAAAACTTCTATTCTCATCTGGCGTAGATAACACACACACACACACACACACATAAAGGTGGCATATCACACAGTGGCTCTCTATAAGCCAGCATCTCGTGCCCTAAATGCTCTATCTTTAAACTTTCTGCCTCGGTGAGAGGCGCAGCGGGCATTACAGCGGGCCATGGGGGGCTCTATCAGGTCTGCCTGTCAACACCTGATCACTTGGGGTCTGGCGTGTCACAAACTGCCCTCCACCTCCCATGTAAATGTCACGAGCGCCACTTGCCGTCAGATAGCTAAGTGTGTTCTCTCTCTCTCTCTCTCTCTCTCTCTCTCTCTAATCCATTGCACTCTAGAAAACAGCCTAAGAATTTAAGGTCAGACGCAAGATAGGGCTTTACGTACTACATCCTGTGCCTCAGAAAGTGTTGTGTGAGGTGGCGTGGACAGAGCGGCTACGGAGAGGTGTGATAAACGCCACACTCAGCATACTATGGAGCATATACGCCACCCCAAGGCCGAGGACACTTTTATGCACGAGAGAGTTAAAATGATCACATGTTGAAGTCCATTACCTGACGTACTATACTTCGTTGCATAGAGAGAGAGAGAGAGAGAGAGAGAGAGAGAGAGAGAGAGAGAGAGAGAGAGAGAGAGAGAGAGAGAGAGAGAGAATGTCCTATATTTATCATCAGTATACAACACCTGCTGTTCTCGTTCGTTAGGTTCAATGGGCTGTAACACACACACACACACACACACACACACACACACACACACACATACAAAAGCTGTAATAGTAGGAAGTTCATAACAATCAACAGAGGCAACCAACATCACGTGCCTGGACACCTTTTGTATTAACCTTGACGGCGCGACACCTCCGTTAGTGATCTTTCTCAATCACATTAAATTATCACGCGGTGGAAAAACAAGTGCAACAAAACTTATAACGATTAAACAGAGAGAGAAAAAATATCCCACTGACCTTAAGTAAAAACAATGTAACACTAACAGACTCGTTTGCTAAGAATATGTGGTACGTGTTTTCGTCCCGGGGACACAGCTGAAGCTAACACACGCCAAAACCAAAATATTGTATTATCAGCGCATAGTATACATCGGTGGCCTGCAGGTGGTCGTGGGCCAAGGGTGCGGGGGAGGGCGCGACTGAGGCTAGCTAGCTTTTGTTGGCATTGTCGCAGGTGGTCCACTTAAGGCTTGATGGCTCCGCTTCTCCAATCAAATGTCCTTCAAGATTCACGGCCAAGTTCAAAACTACTTGCTACATAATACTAACAGAAACGTATCTGCTACACTCGTGCCAAGCTAATGATGCTCGAGGACAGGGTGTGAATGAGGTACAGGACGTGGCGTGGTAGGAGGAGACTCACGGTGGTGGAGGTGGTGGTGGGGCAGGTAGTGGAGATGCTCTCAAACATCCCACTCTCATGCCACCCCTGCCAAGTATTTGTCCTTCCCACAACCTCTTCCCATGTGCCGCAGCAACTAGTGTTATCTACTGAATCCACTCTTGTGTTCAGTAATATCCACTAAATCATTAACCAATTATCAGATCTATCCTTTACTTCAGCCGATGTCTGACGGAGGGCAGTGATACTCCATCCGGAATACTTAACAGACGAGGCACTCAAGGTATTTCAAACTCCGGATCGTTACTTCAGTTGCAAAACTCTATGTTCCCAGGCAACTTTTAGATTCAGTGTAAAATATTTATAGACCGTTTGGGACAGTATTACATGGACACTGCTACCAAATACGGCCTCTTACCGTACAGCTACAGTGCTACGCATGTCGATTTATTTGTTTATTCTGTTCATGTTGATTCTTTAAATGTATTAGATACTGACGTTCTAATTTGTTATTGGCGAGGTCGAACACAGGAACAATATTTTAGTGTCGCAAGAGGTATTAGTGTCATGCACTTATTTATTTATTTATGTTTGAATATTAATGAGGAACGCGACGTGGACCATCATGCTCATCAATAAGGAACACTCACTCTAGCTCCGGTGATTTTTTAACCGTGAATCTACCCACATATATACTTCCCAGTTCAATCTGAAGAACACTCGACAGAACCAAGGAACTTATTCAAGTCAGTCGTTAGGTTTGTGGGCGTCCCCTATAGGTCTTCTCAATTCAGGATTGTCTCTTGTAAATACCAAGAGCAAGCTCGACTTCCGGGAGACGTGAAGCGGAGGTGACGTTCACAATCACACTATGTTGGTAATAGCCAGTTCCACAGGCAAGACTACCGGTGCTGCACTACCCGAGCTACTCCCTAAATGTAAAGTTGGATGGGGTGGGGGTGACATTCTCCTGTCAACAAACAGGGGTCCCATAAAGTTTTGCCGTGCAGGCGGCCGAGTCAACACGCTTCTCTGACGCGCATTGTACATACGTATTCGTATTAATGGGGTACGAAAGTCATTCTGACTCACTAATCGGAAATGAGATTATACCTTATTTTATTAACCAAAGGATACACTCCTTGCAAATATACAAAGATTCCATTGCATTATCTGGTCAGGTTGGTGCATAAACGGAGGAAGAGGACTTAAAAATAATGTAACTTCCGTCTTGAGAGGATAGCGATGTTGCATATCTCCTGCAAGGCTTCCAATCCCATCTTATAATTTCCGGTAGATACATTGTCACGCTTTAGTTTGAAGTAAATATATAGGGATTTTCGATTGTGTTTCCGTGCTCCTAGCGTTAATTTAACAAGGATTTTGCTTCACCATTAGAAGAAACCCTAATCCATCTCAGTGGTCTTTCAAAATTACACTCACTCATTGACTGAACAAAATATTTCAAAATGGTGGGCCATGATTAGAATAACAATGGTTCCATTAATTAAAAAGTACAGGAAACGATTAGCAGGAATAATGTTGCGTGCACCTCTGAACCAAGTTAACTGTACTGCGCATGTGCAGTGTGTAATCTGTGGAGTAAGTTTGAATTATTTAACATCCCCATTCTTCAGTACGCTTTCTTTCTCCATCTTCACATCCCTGGCATGCAACACCATCAACAATGTGCAGCGCAAATAGAACAGATTGAGGCTAGGAAAGAGCGTGAGATGGGAGAAAGAGAAACGAAGATAGAATATTTCAGATACTATAAAATAAAATAAAAGAAATGAGAGAGAGAGAGAGAGAGAGAGAGAGAGAGAGAGAGAGAGAGAGAGAGAGAGAGAGAGAGAATTTTCACACACACACACACACACACAACGTGATGAGCGAGCCACGAGGAGAGAGCGGAGGACAGCGGGCTTCGGCAGAGGCCTTGTTAGTAGATCGTCTAACAACTTACGTCCTGTCGCTAAGCTGGAGGTATAGGTAAAAATCAATTTTTTTTTTTCTTTAACTGGCTAGTAAGTGTAGAAATGGATCTCAAGATTGAGAATTATGAGGTAGAAGTGATCAACAATTTTTAAAAGTAAAAAAGAAAAAAAAAAAGCTAAGACGTTAAATAAAAAAAAAAATAAATAAATAAAAAAAATCATCAGTCATACTTAATCTGTCACACTGAGACCTTGACAAACTATAATAAACAGATCCTATAATGTAAATCTTTACACTATACTAGACTTATGGGGATTTCACAATCATCACGTGGATCACTAAAATTATTAGAATTTTGCATCCAACTTGTTATTCTCTACTATTCTATGCAAATTATTCAGTGACTTAACTTATAATGCATATTATCATCTCATTTCCTTTGCACGCATAATATGTACAAAATATTACCAATGTAACATAAGTTCACCTTTGCCCTGCTCAAGTTTTCCTTCCACTATCCGACACTAAGTGTGAGCTGCATCAAGTTAATCTTATTCTATGTTTCTTGTCTTACCACTATGTCATAGCTGCAAAGCGGCACATCCATGTTCCCTGTAATAATAGCATTTTTGGATTTTCATCTTAATTCTGAAAATTATGCAGTGAGGCTGTGGAATCCAACAGGTATGTCTTGAGATTCAGAATGATAATCAGCATGCCTTTCAAGACAACCAGTTCATACTTATAAAAATTACTGAATATACATTATTTTATCAAATGACAAAAAGTACAAAAAGAGCATATTGCTATAGCTTCCAGACTCCTCTCACATTTGGCACATTGATGTACTGGAACACTTGTAACTTTCGTCAGGAGAATTGGATATGTGATACTGCATTAACTGGAGATGCAATAAAAACATTAAAAATTATGCAGTAAAGGTAAAACAGCTCTGGTGTTTGGCTTTGGTGTGGAGATGCTGTCAAACTGACACTCAAACAGAGTTGGTGGTGTGGATACATCTCTCCACTAGAGGCCCGGAGGATAAAATAAGAGGGAATACTTGTGAATGCTAATGAAGATGAGAATCCATGCATGTAGACACTGTCTCTGCTATGTGCTTTTGTAAGGAATGCTCTACAGGTACTTCTTGAAAGGTCAAGCCCATTATATGCTAATACCCATTCCTGAAGATTGGGTGGCCCTGGTATTAAATTCCTCATATGCAGCTGTCCATGCATCTTATCCAAGTACATTCAAGTTCTCCTACTTTCTCATGCTCTCACACATATGCCAACACTCTAACTTCCCACTTTACCAACAGTTGTCCTATTATACTACTGGCATCCATTCCATTCTTGTGTGTCTTTATTTTTATTTCAATGGATTATTCCCTCAAGGTTAAGTAATTCCAGGGTGCTGCATTTCATCACCTCTACTATGTCACAGCATATTCCCTTTCCCTTACTGGATATAAAGAATCTTCTATAAATAGTTTCACTGTTTATCTGCTTGCACAACAGCCACCTCTCAAGTAACTTCTTTTCACTGCTCATGTCCTAGTTCCTTGAATTTTATTCCACATCTTATGATTGTTACTCTCCAGACTATCTTGCTATCCCAAGAAGCCTTTTTACTTTCACATTTGCAATCCTTCCTCTCATCATGTACCCAAAGATCCAATTACTTTCCTTTATTGCAAAGCTCTCTTTCTTTCTCTCTTTCTTGTCTTTCCTTGAACTAACACACAGACTTTTGTGTTTGTATGGGATTACTTAGAAATTAAAAATAGTCACCATTATGGTTTTACTAATGACAATAAAGGACATGAGTAATCTAGCTCATAAGAAATAGCATGATTATGTCATTACAAAATACTTTAAATAAATATGTATAGTACAATACATACATATGCTGATAATTCAAGCAAAAATATATCTTATAGTCCTGCCTGAACAAGTTATGCTAAAACGTAGCTACTTTGAAATGAAGAGAACATAGTGGACAAATGACTTGTCAGGAAACTGATGTTTGCAAGAAACAGAATAATATGTATCTATAAGTTACAGCATCATCAGACAAGGCCAGAACATGATGAGCAACACTCACTCCATGCTTCTGAAAAGGCAAGTATAGGAGCTGGAGTGGAGCTTCACTGCACAGACACAAGACACATTACCTGTTATATAGCAAGTTGTCTGCAAATCTTTGTGCTGTCATATATGAACATAACTATTGCTGCTATAGCAGCTCCTTAGCAGTTCATTTAACATAAATATTGGGTTTACTCTTGTACCTCAAAAAGTAGACAAAGGGTTCAAGAATAAAAGGGTCACTGCCAGAGCACCTCATTTTTCTTCAATCAATACTTTTGTATGATGATCATGAAGGCAAAGACACAGGTGTCATTTTCAATAAGCCCTTCTCAGTTGGGTACACAAATTTGATATTTCAATGTGCTGTTTTTTGGTCAACAAGTGTTTATGAGAAATATGATTACTGTCTACTATTCTGTTAATACAATTGATCCTCTAAATGATATCAAAATATTTTTCATATTTCTCACTTAAACTCCCACATCAATGAGAGTTATGCATCTTTGAACACACTTTAATTACAGTTCCTCAACTCCAAGTTTGAAGACATCATCCAATTTCTAAATGTCATTAGTAAACAGAACAGCAGTTCTAAAATCTGGCCCACACTGCATTAGAATCCCTAGAAGCTTTACTCAAAGGCTCTCAAGCTAAAATGTTTTTTCTCCACCACCAACTTCATAACTGAGCTTCTCCAAGTAACAATCTTTTGCGTAGGATAACTGCTCTAAAATCAGAATAGTACTTTACATTATCAAAATGAAAGCATACTCCTTTACAGCAATAAAATACTCTTAGGTTATTATCTCATCTTGTGAGGAATGGAACGGATCAAGTCTCTGATACATACTTTGGAAACTCATTTATTTCTAAGTATAGAATTATCACTGTTACAGGAGGATTCACTGAATTTTAAGCCAGGATTCGATCAACAACTGCTGATGTTTTAGAACTGACTAGACTTCAGTGAGAGTTAATCACAAGTCCAGAAATGATGATCATCACACCAGCTAATACCTGAAATCATGGAATACACTTGCCAGAGGACCTTAAAAATGCTGAGCAACATTTATAAACTGGATTTCATCACAGGTGATGTCTGCTTGGCACCAGTAGTTGCTCAGACTATGAAGTCCCAACTGTTCCCAACATGTGTAATTATTGCCACACCCATAGATTATTATGAGGTGGCAAAGAATAAAAAGGATGGACTCAACAAGTTATCTACTTGAAGCATTAAAACAGATTAACCAAGCTAGAAAGAAAAAAAAGGAACACTTCTTGTTACTCTGGGAATCTTGCAATACATTTTAGAAACTTGTACACATATACACACTTACACAGGTGAGCACATATATGCTTGTGTGAACATGCATGCATGCATGCACACCTCTTTCCTGTACATCAACACACACCCACATACACACACACATACATACAATCCTAGTTCATTAACATGCCACTCCTATGTACACATGAAACAAAAAACATGACTCAGATTATGAGAGAGAGAGAGAGAGAGAGAGAGAGAGAGAGAGAGAGAGAGAGAGAGAGAGAGAGAGAGAGAGAGAGAGAGAGAGAGAGAGAGAGAGAGAGAGAGAGAGAGAGAAATATATATATATAGATATATATATATATATATATATATATATATATATATATATATATATATATATATATATATATATATATATATATATATATATATATATATATATATATATATATATATATGATAACTCCTCTGCCTAAATGGTTATTAATTTCTACCTAAACAAAATACTTTACAAAAGTGGAATGAATTCACTTTTCTGTTGGGAAAGTAACTTTAAAAAAGTGAAGGGAAAACACACACACACACACACACACACACACACACACACACACACACACACACACACACACACACAAACACACACACACACACACACACTACATGACGAGACCAACAACCTTGGTGAGGCTCACTTGCTATAGCAGAGCAGTCCTTATGACACCTATGCCTCCTATCTTTTCTTGCGCATAAAAATGTGCTGAATCCTGTCTCATTCTGTCTTCCTATTTGTTTAAGTGAAAGAAATTGATGAAACAATCCTTGAGAACAAATGACTGTAGAGCTTAACAGAAGTGAGTCTTGATAAACCTGGCAGAGTAACAGGAGGATACAATTGCAAATCTTCTGGTGTTGAGTATAAAAATAGTTACTGTATATACCATTGATGGGGCTAGGTGCTAAGAGCTGATGATTGTTATGATGTCATGGTGCTTCCTACATTGCCTGTGATTCCATTACTATGCAGGTCATAGTTGTTTTGAAAACCCTTTGGCTCACATGAAGACTGCTTGTCAAAAGAGCACTGGGGGATGGAAATAGAAGCAAAATATATAGAAATATATAGACAGTGCTACTGACAGTTTTATCTGCATTTTTATCATTTCACACAACCTTTACTCATTAACAAATTCCACAGATATCTAAATAAGAATGAAAATCAACAATGAAGTAAAAATAAATGAGTAAATACATTTTTTTAAACATCTGATTCAACATGGGTACTGTATTTTATAGTTTCTTAGAAAGAAATAAAATTAAGTTAATCTTAAAAAAAACTACTGGCTGTAACTTATATTTGCTGGCTCATTTATAATCACAAATAGGATATACAACATATTTTTCAATAGCTTTTTCATATATATTAAATAGGTTTTTTGTTTTGCTACAACTTATCATACGAAATTGCACCGCATACCCATAAATTTTATGATCCATTTAAAAAATCTA
Source organism: Scylla paramamosain (assembly GCF_035594125.1). Classification (NCBI taxonomy): domain Eukaryota; kingdom Metazoa; phylum Arthropoda; class Malacostraca; order Decapoda; family Portunidae; genus Scylla; species Scylla paramamosain. Next base: position 21,301,782 of record NC_087154.1, read on the forward strand.
CAAACAATGTCTTAATAACAAAAATATTACTATGTGCAATATACATTCTTCATCTGGGACACCCACACACTGCTGCTCACTCTGTTAGGCTGCCCCTCCACCACCACACATCACAGGAGGACACAAATACTACAACAGTCTTTTGATCATGATTAGTCATAAAACTGGTGTCATTGTTTTCAATGAAGATTTGCTAGATCCAATTATCTGGTAATGATCAAAACACTTCTTTCCTGCTGAAAGGTTTCACTATATCAAATCAGCTATTATTAAATAATGGTTTCTTCCTTTCATATAAATACCATTAATACTAGATTCTTTCCTCTCCATGAATATAAAAAAATAATATATATTCTAAATGAATTTTGCAATTCATTCAAAAGACTGTATCTAGTAAAAGTTCAAGAAACTCACTCATCACTTTAGAATCTACTTTAAAATGTTCTCATTTCATTCAACATCCTCATCTGCACATGGCAGGTGTTTATTGGAAGGTCACTGGGCATCAACTTTCTCCCAGTCATCATCCCAGTTGTCCCAGGTGTGCCCCTTGCCGCCAACACCACCACCACTCCCCACATCCACCAACAACTCTTGTTCAGCCTTCCCTTCCTGCAAACAGATACAAAATATTATATCACTGCAAGCTTTGTATTTATTTAAAAAAATCAACACATTCAACTTTAAGTAAAATGAGCATCCATACAAGAGTAACATCAATATAACTTTCGTTCTCTTAACAACCAGCCATTTCTCACACACCTTTGGGAACATTCAAGGAAATGACATAAACACAATATATGAGACATCATCAACAACTTGGTAAAAACAAAAAAAACTCATCAATGTTTGCAAGAGTTGGCAATCTGTTACCTAATGTTATAGTTTACTGTAGACAACAGTTTGCATATAGATTTTATTTAATGCTTCCTAATAAATCACCTGATTGAGAGAAATACATGTTTCAATGTTATTATTTTTTTCCAACTCATGTTCTGTATATCAGAACAAAGAATAACAAAATATTGGCTTGCTAATATCTTACACCAACAAAACCTGTATATGACATATTTCTGCCCTTTCAAGTGGGTGGCAATTACTTGGAGACATGGCCTATGAAAGAGAATATGGAATATATGGCATGTCTCTTGAAAGTAAAGGAATATATTTTTGAGTGGTATGGGTGGTCAATTACATTTAAAGATTGTTTTGGTCATGTGGAGAGAAAGCAAGAAAATGAGATGAGAATACACACAGGAATAGATGTTGTGAGATATGAAAGAAAAGACTCATAAAAGGGGAGGACTGCTCTGGAAGACCAGAAAGAAGAAGGATGAGAGGTTGAGGTGAATGGAGTGTGTGAGAGTGCAATATAAGGACAGAATCAAGTAGAGGCTCTTTTGTTATGGACATCTGCATGAGGGAATGATAAATGATTATCAATATGAATTAAATAAGATTATAATTATTGTAATCTGTGGTCTAATTCAATAACACCTACTTTTATTTTCCATGACAAACTGATCTACAATGAAGAGAATTTAGGCAAATTCTATTGATGCCAATTATGATAAATGGCAAAAGACAACTGATTTGAGAAAATAAAGCTTCTCAACGATCTCTTTCACTTTTTAAAATACATCCCCCCAACTTCCAATACCACTTAATTCATGAATGCCAGAATGTTGGATGGGAATCAAGAAACTGCAATGTAAGTATGCAGCAGCAGGTGTTTAGATGATATAAAAAAAAATCTTCCTCTTTCAGGCGAGCTGTTATGTCTCTAGTATCATGTTTTTCCCTGTTGCTCTGTGTATTTTCATTACAGGCTACACACTCAGTATAAACTAAAATAAGAAATTCATGACATATAATCATGATGCTGAAATAAAATTACTGCAGCAAGAAAGTGCCCAGTTTAGATGTTTGGTAGCATAAAAAATAAGGACCACACAAATCACCTTTTTGGTTGAGCTTCTATTCTTCTTTGTAGCATTGTTGGCATTCTTCTTGGAAACCCGAGAATTAGGAGAGGTCTCTGTTGAGTTCAGTTTGGTCTGTCCAGGTGAGTTTGGCTGGCTGTTGTTGCCCCAATCGCTGGTCCATGTGTCATCACCCCAGCCATCATTTGCCCTTGAAAAAATGCACTATTTACTGTTCTGTTCCAGTACAGATATGGCACAGCAAGGTAAAGCAAAAGGACTAACATATTGTGAGACTGCAAGTTCAGTTATTAGTTATTAAAACATTTTAAAGCTGCTATATTATTAACATAAAAAGTCTAAAGGTAATATAATGCACATATGTTAAGACTATGAGGCAATGTCTTACTCCACACTGCAACTTTCACCCTCTGCTTTTTCATCATCACCACGGCCATCACCACTGCTGCTGTCAGGGTCAGAGGTGTTCACACTGGTTCCACTGGGTTAGGGGTTGAGGAGAGCCATGCAGGTATTTGATGAGCATGCAAATAAGATTCCCCAGCACCAATGTGTTAGAAGATACAGAAACATGAATAAGGTCATGACAAGCTTTTAGGTTGGGTTGTTCAACAGTTATTAGTGTGTTGCTCTTCTGTTATGTCCAGAATAATAAATAATAATGAACATGTCTTACCATGCATAATGCTTGGGGTAAGTCTATACATATGTACATGGACACAACTAACTGGTTAAGCAACGGCACAATCTTATCTAACCTACATTGATTCCTATACCTTGGAACTCCCTCAAGGGATGCTCATAATGGAGGAGTTCTATCTATCCCTGTCCATACAGTCCACTCTTGCACATTCTACCCAACATTAACATTGTCTATCCTTCCATATCATCTGCTCCACCTTAGCATACTCTCCTTGTCATCTTGCTAAATGATGCTTCCCCTCCTTTTGTGGCCTCACTGCACAAGACTTACTTCTTTCTCTTACCCCTATTCTGTCCACCTTTCTAATGCAAGAGTTAACCAGTATTCTCAGTCATTCATCCTTTTCTCTGATAAACTCTGGAACTCCCTGCCTGCTTCTGTATTTCCACCTTCCTATGACTTGAACCCTTTCAGGACACTTATCCTGCGGTTTTGACTAACACTTTCAACTCTGTATGGGGATTGGCAGCCTTTGGCTGATGGTGCCCCTCCTACATTAAAAAAATAAACTAACACAAATAACAAGTAACACAGATATTATGTAAATCATTAGTAATGGGATTTACACTGCCATAAGTATTTTCATGAATATTACAAGTATTTCAGCAGAAGGAAGTTGTTCACAAACCACAGAAACATACTGGTTTAGCCAGCAATACACAGCACATGTTTTGGATCAAGATCACATGCCTACGGACCATGCTGATTCAGTTCAACAACTGGAGAGCAGTTGTCAGCTCACCTGTTGTTGTCTAGTCGTTGGTAACCATCACCAGGGCCCAGCAGGAGAGAGGAGCGCTCATGAGGTCCTCCAGAACTCCCTGTAAGGCTTCCCATCCCTGCACCACCACTGCCCCAAGCCCGAGATGCTTCATTCCATCCTCGACGTGATACCTCGCTCACCTGCAAAAAGAGTTGCATGTTTATTGCAAGGAAACATTACATTTTCTTTTTTGTTTCTGATGTTCCTACAGGTTCTTAAATGAAATATAAAAGTATTGTAACAGACAACTTTTTCCACTACATGGCAGAAGAACAATCCTGAAGCATTACATACCTAATTCAATAATGTTAAAAAAAAAAAAAAGTATAAGCATACATGAGGTGACCTTATACACAAAAAAACTTGGGTAGAATACAAATCCAAAATTCATTAATCTCTTAGCTTGAGCTCTTAGCATATATTGTATGAAACATATTATATACATATGGTGGGTCCCTCACACATTATTATATAAAAGTAATATGGCTAAGAGATTGTTTGAGTGTGCACTAAACTTATGGCTGCCTCCCTCAAGAATGGTATGCCCATGCATCAGCTGCCCCTTGCTGTCACCAGGGTGATGTGGGATGACAGTTCCATGACAATAACACCACCATACTGCTACTTGATGCCTGACACAAATATGTGCATGACATACACCATCATCAGCCAGGTGTGTGTGTGTGTGTGTGTGTGTGTGTGTGTGTGTGTGTGTGTGTGTGTGTGTGTGTGTGTGTGTGTGTGTGTGTGTGTGTGTGTATACAGACATGAGGCCTGACAGACATCACTAAACAATATACTCTTTGAGCCCTCCTATGCAAGTGGTTGGTTTATTCTTTATTTTTTATTTTTTTTTATTTTATTTATTTATTTATTTTATTTTTTTTTAGGAAGATTTCATAAACCTTTTCGAGCTGTCAAACCCTAAACACACTGCAACCTTTGAGTAAGAGTTAAAATTTGTATCAGTGTATACTGTACCTTATAAGTAAACAAGTCAGCATGAGAGAATACTTACTACTAAACATCCTTAACTTTACTCACATTATCAATCATTCACTCAATTAGATGTTCCTGTCAGTATACAAAGTTTCCACAAATTGAGCCCAAGGTGAAGCCAAGCTAACTTCTCAGGGCCTGATTTACAAGTGTTTGGTTACTAGTACTAGAAAGTCAGGTTGTTTGCAGACCAAGCAAACACTGAATAAGTCGAGGTCACTGGGGAGAACAAGGGTCTGTCTGCGGGGTGAGGGACAAGATGAGGGATGGAGGACAGCAATCTGAACACACATGGGACCCCTGTTGGTTTAGCACAAATTATTGACCTATAATCTACGTTTATGTTTGCCCGTTTTGGTGAGGACTTCATGGTGCATACCATGTTTGGGGACTGATCTGAAGTGGCAGCGACCTTGGCTTGAGGAGATAATACACTTGCGGACACATACACACACACACACACACACACGGTGAATATAACATATGCGTCTTTTCTTCCCCAGAGAACATAAGCACATTACTCATGGGGATGTGAGCACAATGCTTTTCTCCCAGCAATGTGTGGCGTCCTTCAAGGCTGGGCAAGGCAGGTATCGCGGTCCAGCCTACTGGTCAAGGGGAGAGGGAGAGTGAGAGTGAGACATCAAGTGAAAGTATAGAGTACACACACACACACACACACACACACACACACACACACACACACACCTAATAAACAATAACCATTTGCAAACGGGAGGTGGCCGTCACGCAGAGAATGGGAACTGGGAGGGATGGCGGTATTTCTTCCGGTGAACAATGGGACGCTTAAATTCCCGCTTCTCCACCCGAACGTAT
>NC_087154.1:21312026-21317026 GCF_035594125.1 Scylla paramamosain
AGATGGACGAGAATTAGAGGAGGAGGAGGAGGAGGAGGAGGAGGAGGAGGAGGAGGAGGAGGAGGAGGAGGAGGAGGAGGAGGAGGAGGAGATTGTGGAAGACGAGGACTAGGAGGAGGAGATTGTGGAAGAACCGGGGGCAGAGAAGATTGTGGAGGAGGAGGAGGAGAAGGAGGAGGAGGAGGAGGAGGACGTAAGACTTGGAGGAGGCGTCCTTGATCTTATTTTGGGCATGAGAGGCGACCCTTCATCTCCCCGCGACTCTTCAAACACCTCCACTCCTCCTCCTCCTCCTCCTCTTCCTTCCATTCTCTTCCTTACCATTCCTTAAAGAGAAGGTAAAAGCAACAGCAAACTGGCCTTCATCTCTCTCTCTCTCTCTCTCTCTCTCTCTCTCTCTCTCTCTCTCTCTCTCTCTCTCTCTCTCTCTCTCTCTCTCTCTCTCTCTCTCTCCTAAGCGAAGAATGATGACCGGCTGTCTTCGACCGACCGACTAGAGGAGGAGGAGGAGGAGGAGGAGGGAAGACAAGAGAAAATTACGAGAAAATAAAATTAATAAAAGAAAAAAATATGTCTGGGAAAGAGGAAGAGAACGAGGTCGACAACACGGAGGACGAGGAGGAGGAGGAGGAGAGAAAATGAGGAGAAAACAAAATTAATATAAAAGGGATGGAGGGGAATAAACGTGACCAAAGAGCAAAGTGAATTGGGACGGAAAAAAACGAAGAAAAGGAAAAAATCAGAATAAAGAAAAAAATCAAGTGAGCGAAGAAAAAGAAAAGAAAAAATGGAAAAAAAGAAAATACTCGATATGGAATGAGAACTGATGTGTGAGAGAGAGAGAGAGAGAGAGAGAGAGAGAGAGAGAGAGAGAGAGAGAGAGAGAGAGAGAGAGAGAGAGAGAGAGAGAGAGAGAGAGAGAGATCGCTCGGTGAAAGCGCGCACGCGCGTACGCACGCACGCACCATTACAACTACCACGTGTCCTCTTGGCTTGAGTGACACGCGTCCATCTAATTCTTAATGAGAGAGAGAGAGAGAGAGAGAGAGAGAGAGAGAGAGAGAGAGAGAGAGAGAGAGAGAGAGAGAGAGAACATAAGAAATAAAGGAAGCTGCAAGAAGCGACCAGGGTTACACGTGGCAGTCCATGTATTAAATATACCTACCTATTTCCACCTATCATCCCCATCCATAAAGTCGTCTAATCTTCTCTTAAAGCTCCCTAATGTCTTAGCACTAACAACATGATTACTGAGTCCGTTCCACTCATCTACCACTCTATTTGAGAACCAATTTCTTCCTATCTCTTTCCTAAACCTAAATTTTTCAAGCTTGAATCCGTTATTTCTTGATCTATCATGGTTGCTGTTCCTAAGAATTTTGCTTTCATCCCCCTTGTTATAACCCTTATACCACTTAAGACTTCTATCAGGTCCCGTCTCAACCTACGTCCCTCTAAAGAATGTAAATTTAACAGCTTCATTCTCGCCTCGTAAGGAATACTCCTCATCCCATGCATCCTTTTAGTCATTCTCCTCTGGTACTGATTCTAATAGTTCTATATCTTTCCTGTAATGTGGGGACCAGAACTGCACAGCGTAGTCTAGATGAGGTCTGACCAGCGCCAAGTATAACTTTAATATTACTTACGGCCTTCTACTTTTAACACTCTTAAAAATTAATACTAATACCCTATTTGCCCTGTTTCTGGCCTCTATGCATTGTTTTCCTAGACGGAGTTCAGAGCTAACTATAACTCCTAAATCTTTCTCGTACCCTGTACCTACCAGAGTTTCGTTGTTTAATGTGTACCTACTGTGTGGGTTTCCTCTACCTACGCTAAGTACTTTGCATTTGTTGATATTAAACTGCATTTGCCATCTGTCCGTCCATTTATTAATCCTATCTAAATCTGCCTGCAAGGCGATGGCATCCGATTCTGACCTAATTAATCTACCTATCTTTGTGTCATCCGCAAATTTACTAACATCACTGCTAATTCCACTATCCAAGTCATTGATATATATTAAAAACAACAATGGCCCTAATACTGATCCCTGTGGCACCCCACTAATTACATGACCCCACTCGGATTTAGAGAGAGAGAGAGAGAGAGAGAGAGAGAGAGAGAGAAGAGAGAGAGAGAGAGAGAGAGAGAGAGAGAGAGAGAGAGAGAGAGAGAGAGAGAGAGAGAGAGAGAGAGAGAGAGAGAGAGAGAATTTTCTTTCATTTTCCATGTATCGTGCTTTATTGCGTATGGTTGTCTTCATTTAAACAACATAATGAAATGAATGAATAAATGACCAATTCCGTATGGCAGAGACCAGGAGCTGCCTTATGTAGGTCAGGCTGGCCTTTTGGAGTTCTCTTTATTTTCTCCTTTTTTTTTTATTAATTTATTTAATTTTTAAGAGAAATTAAAGTGAATAAGAGAATTAGAATTACGTATTAGATCACGCACGCACGCACGCACACACGCACGCACACGCACACACACACACAAACACACACACACACACACACACACACACACACACACACACATGGTGACGAATAAAGAGATGAAAGATGAAGGAGAAAAGAAAAGGAGCGAATTGAGACAAAAGGAGGAAGAGAAACAAGAAGACAACGAACAGCAGAGAGAGAGAGAGAGAGAGAGAGAGAGAGAGAGAGAGAGAGAGAGAGAGAGAGAGAGAGAGAGAGAGAGAGAGAGAGAGAGAGAGAGAACGACAAATGTCTGAGAGGGAGAGGAGAGAGAGGAAGAAAAAGAGAACATCGCTTGACACACACACACACACACACACACACACACACACACGAAGGAAACCTGTAAGCGAAGGTGGCGAGGAGAACAAAGGCGTGAGAACAAAATGCATGATGGAAGAGGGGGACGAGGAAAGGAAGAAGAAAAAGTGGAACACGAAAAAAAATATGTATACATAGGGACAAAAGTTCATGATTTTCCACTTGGCTTAATTATGTTTCTGCTCCAGGAAAAAGAAAGAAAGAAAAAAGAAAAAAAATAAGCATAAAAAATATCTTCCCCTCCCTCTTTGTGTTCTTATTTTCCTTTCTTACTTTCTTTTTTTCCATTTTCTCTGAGAGAGAGAGAGAGAGAGAGAGAGAGAGAGAGAGAGAGAGAGAGAGAGAGAGAGAGAGAGAGAGAGAGAGAGAGGGAGGTGGGTGGGTGTGTGTGCGTGTTGGTGAATTCGCAATGATAGATAATTTATATAATATTTGCTCTCTCTCTCTCTCTCTCTCTCTCTCTCTCTCTCTCTCTCTCTCTCTCCTCTCTCTCTCTCTCTCTCTCTGTACATACGAATATACACCTACCCAAAGTTCAGTCACACACAGCCCACAAACTTTGCCTAATCCACGAGAAAGCAGAGAGAGCACAGGTAGAACGGAGTCTGGACCAACAAGATTTAGGCGAGGTGAGGCGAGGTGATGCAAGGTAGGGCACACACACACAAGTAACTCATTAACCTTGTACTACTCCTGCCACTCTCCCCCCTACACTGGCATCCTTACAAGGGGGAAGAAAAGAAGGGCGGGGTGCTGGTGAATGAGGGAAGGGAGAAGGTATGTGGGGAGGATGAGGGAAAGGTGGAAGTGGATGAGAACAAGAGGAGGTGAGTTATGGAAAAGGGAGAAGGTGTACTGGTGGAGGTAATGTGGAAGGGAATTGGGAATAAAAGAGGGAAGTAGTAAGATATGACAAAAAGGAAAAAAAGACTAAAAATGAGTGAAAAAAAAAATAATAATCATGTACACGTTTAGAAAAGATTGGCACATTATAGGGAAGAAAGGGTGACTATTAATATTCTACCAAAAGGGGAGAAAATGACACAAAGAAAACCAGAGGAGAAATTAGAACAACAACATAATTGGAAAGGAGGGAAACACTAAAGAATGACAAGAAGAATGAGTAGGAAAAGGAAATATTAATGATACAAAAAAGAGCGATACAGAAAAGGGGGAAAAAAGAAGAAAAAAAGAGAGAGGGATTTTTATTGATTTATTTATTTATGTAGGAGGGGCACCAACCAAGGACAACAAAACTGGAAAAAAAAAAAAAGGCCCACTGAGGTACCGGTCCCCGAACAGAATCAAAAGCGGTAGTCAAAAATTATCTTGAAACCTTCCTTTTGAAGGAGTTCAAGTCATAGGAAGTGGAAATACAGAAGCAGGCAGGGAGTTCCAGAGTTTACTCTAGGAAGGGCTAAATGACTGAGAATACTGGGTTAAACTTTTGCATCAGAGATGTGGAAAGAATAGGGTTGAGAGAAAGAAGAAAGTCTTGTTCAGCGAGGCCGCGGGAGGAGTGTAGCAAGATCAGAAGAGCAGCTGGCATGAAAATAGCGGTAAAAGATAGCAAGAGATGCAACACTGCGGCGATGAGAAAGAGGCTGAAGACAGTCAGTTAGAGGAGAAGAGTTGATAAGACGAAAAGCTTTTGATTCCACCCTGTCAACAAGAGTTAGTTGAACCCCCACCCCCCCCATACATGTGAAGCATACTCCATACATGGAATACACAGAGTTAGCAGTTCGGGAGGTAAGAAAAAAAACTGGCGGAGACAACTCAGAACACCTAACTTCATAAAAACTGTTTTAGCTAGAGATGAGATGTGAAGTTTCCAGTTTAGATTAATAATAATAATAATTAATCAATAATAATTAATCAAAAGGAGAAACAAGAAAACAATGAGCAGGAGCATGAATCATACATACGATATATATATATATATATATATATATATATATATATATATATATATATATATATATATATATATATATATATATATATATATATATATATATATGAGTATATATAAGGAGACTGAAAAATGAAAAAGGAAAATTGACTCTATTAACATCTCGATACGAATGGAATGACGTAAGAGCATGAGTGGTTGAAGAGTCATTCACATATTGAGTCAAAGGAAAGACTTAAAAGTGTGAATGGTAAAAGAGAGTAATGAATACGTTTATAAAG